>NC_040244.1:1421055-1728729 GCF_001444195.1 Xiphophorus couchianus | reverse complement strand
GAGCATGTGGCCACACCTTGGACTCATGTTCTGTATGAACCTGGAAAACAGCGCCCACCTCAGAAGATGTCAGCCCCTCGGCCTGTACAACAGCTGTGCACTGAGAAACAATAGGCTGGTCATCGCCTTGGGTCTCCTCAGGTGAGTGAACCGTCCATCTGAAGGCCTCCTGCACCCCGCCTGTGGCAACTACCTCTGCCTCAACCAGCAGATCATTGTATGGCACTCTTATGAGACGATGGGAGGCAGTTGGTTGCGCAAAGGGTTCCCTGCTCAGTGCATCAGCAACCACATTTTTAGGACCAGGGATGTATTGTATGTCAAACTGAAAAGGTGCCAGCTTTGCAATCCACCTCTGCTCACATGCATCTAATCTTGGCTTAGACAGTATGTAAGTCAGAGGGTTATTGTCGATCCATACTGTAAACCGATGACCCCTAAGCCAGTGATGAAACTTATCGCACACTGCCCACTTCAAGGCAAAGAACTCCAGCCTATGTGCTGGATACTTGGACTGTGCATGACTGAGTGTCTTACTGGCAAAGGCGATTGGCCTTGATGTTGAAGCTCCAGCCGGAACTTGTGACAACACAGCACCAAGGCCACTGCTGGAGGCATCAACCGATAGAAGGAAGGGCTCCTCGAAGTTTGGATGGGCCAGGAGCACTCGATCCAACAAAGCCTGCTTTAACTTGAAGAACGCCATCCTGCAGTCATCTGTCCAGTCCTCCTCACACAGCTTAGCACGTGCTTTCTGGCGCCTTCTCCCTGGACCACGTGGACCTTTGCCCCCAGATGTCAGCCGGAACAGAGGTTTTGCAATGGATGAACAGTTCTCAATAAATTGTTGATAATACATGACCATTCCCAGGAATGAGCGGATCCGCCGCTGGGATGGAACCTTAGAACCATCATCCATGAGGTCTGCTTCCACAAGGGACGTAATGGATGCAATTTTGTCAGGATCTGACCTTATTCCATCAGCATTAACAATGTGCCCTAGGAATTTCACAGACTGCCTCAAGAAGTGGCACTTCTTTGGGGCCAACTTAAGATTGTGAGCATGGCAGTCTCTGGAACACCATATGCAAGCGCTGCAGTGCTGCTTCTTCTGTGGGGGCAAAAACCAGGACATCGTCAAGATAACACAGCACACTGAGGAAGTTCTGGTCTCCGAAAATGCCCAACATCATCCTCATAAAGGTCGCTGGACTGTTGCACAGTCCCTGTGGCATACGATTGTATTCGTATAACCCGAATGGTGATGTAAATGCTGTGTACTTGCGGTCCTGTTCATGCACCTCCACATTATAGTAGCCTGAAGTCAAGTCCATTGTAGAGAAAAATCCATTTCCTCCTAAAGCAGCCAGTGCATCTGCTGGATGCGGAAGAGGATGGGCATCTTTGACAGTTCTGGCGTTAAGCCAGCGAAAGTCATTACATATTCTTAAATCACCCGACTTCTTCCAAACTAAGACCAAAGGTGATGCAAAATCACTGCAAGACTTTCGGATTATTTCCCGTTCCTCCATTTCATTCAGAGCTTGTCTTAATTTGTCATAATGAGTCGGTGGCACACGTCGGCAAGGCAACCGGAATGGCTTGTCATCAACTACTCGAATCCTATGAAGATAGCCTGTAGCTTTGCCGCAATCTAGCTTGTCTCTCGAGAAAATGGACTCAAACTGGGCTATGAGATCAACTAGTTTCTCTTTGCTAGCTTGTGACACTTCACACGAGTTGATATCAATGTCAGACAGCCCCAGATTTTGCAGCACTGCATGTAAGGAGCTATTGTCCCCCATTGCTCTCTCCGAAGATGGATGATCAGGCAAGGTAGAGACATCAGTGACTAAACTCTGCACATCATTGCACTGTGCTGATTCAGTAGTTGGCCGTTGAATATTCTGTTGTAAGCAGGAGCCAGTGGGACTGAAGCTCTCCACTGCTGCACAGGTAAACACATCAGCCAACTTCATGTTTCGTTTTAAAGGCATTGGCTTGTCAAAGGGGTTCAACACCTTTACCGGGAGCCACCCATCACTATTAAGATGTGCCACAGTTCTTCCAACCATAACTGACCTTGGCCTTGACCTTGCTGCTGTGGGTTCGATCACTACAGCACTGCCGACTTCCTCATTGTCTCCTAGCTGCAGCCTGCCCCAGACCAGGTGCTCTGTCAAAGGTTCCAAGGTTATGGCTTTCTTTAGCTTGACAGTTCCAATTTTATCACCTGCACTCTCTGGAACCACCACTTCTGACATTAAACTTAGCACATTGTGATCAGACACATCTTCTGCATTTAAACTCTTGCTGCATTTCACCCCAAAATTATCTTTTGTCTTCAGGTGATTGACCAAATGCCGCATAAGGTTGCTGCCTATGATAAGGTCCTCACTTTGTCCTGCAACCACCAGCATAGGTACAACAACTTTGCAGTCATACATTTCCACTGTAATGTCACACACACCTGATGGGATTGTCTTTGAACCACCACAACCAACCAGTACAACGTCAGTGAGTTGCAAGGTGGGGGACTGCAGCACTGCATGATCTAAGAGGTGGGGCATCAGATTGGTACTGAGGGTGCAGGCCATGGAGCCACTATCAAGCATTGCTTTAACAGACACTTTGCCACCAAGGGTCACATTTTCATAGAACAGTTTATCGTGTTGTTGCAGTCTTTGGGTGTTCTGAAGTACTGGTCGATGACCAAGCTGTCGTTCTTCACAGACAGTTTGGTATACCGACTCCAAATCATCAAAATCAGTCTCTTGGGGCGCAATTTCAGGCCTAACACTTGCCCCCTCCACATGTAGGCCAACTAGTTTCCCAGCTGCTGGGCAGCTGATTCAGGCCCTCTGGTTTTGTTAGACACGGCCCTGGGGCACCGAGCCCGTGTGTGATCAGCAGCATAGCAGATGAAGCACAGCTGATTGGCTCTACAGTGGTAATAGGTAGAGTGTGCTGTGTCTCCACAAATTACACAGGGCATGACTTTGTGTGTTTGGTTTCGATGAGCTCTGACATCATCTTTAGCAGGTGACTTTGCTTGTCGAGGCTGACCCTCCAGAACTCTCTCCAACAGAGCTATCACATGATCAAGACGATCAGCAGGCGCCGGTGCATTAAGTCCAGTAGAGGTAGAGGTCTGTGATGGTGTGGTACATTTACTGCTGCATGTCACCTGTTGCACATCCTGTCGCTGAAAACTTAAAGCACTGGATGCACTCAGCTGAGGGCCACACTTCTGATCTTTGCTGTGCTCCAGCAACTTCTCGTGCACATCAGCAGGCGTCCACTGCTGCAACGGCTTGCATTTGAAAATAAGAGACAGTTCTGAGTCTGGGCAGTGACGAATGAACATTGCAGTCAGTTCTTTTGTCAGATACGCAAATGATTTATTCTGTCGTTTGAGACAGTCCTCTGTGAGTTCCATGGCTCTGTTCAGCCGGAGCCAGTAATCGAAAGGCGTCTCACCTAAGTTAGGTAATGTCGCATAAAAATCCGCCAACGGCATGCTCGAACAGGCAGTGTCACTAAAGTGCTGTTTTAAGATCTCAAAAATAGGTTCCGGGCCTTCCTTAAGACACAAGGATGGCTGACTACGTATGCCCACCCTGACTATCTCTCTTGCCCTCCCTGCCAGTTTACTAAGTACTTCATCAGCTTGTTCAGCTGTCTGTACCCCTTTTTTCTTCAAATAGGTCATTATCATTTCCTCCCATTCCTGAACACTGCATGTGTCACAACCATCCCCTCTAAAACACACAGGTTCTTTAACATCAGATTTCACAATCACATTCAAAAGTGACGGTTCTGAGAGCACATTACTGGCAAACCCAAGAACACTGTTTCCCAGTCCACAGCCCAAGCGAGACTCAATACAAGAGGCAATGCTTTCTCCAATAGAAACCCCAATTTGCGTTGCTATCTCTGCATAAAGGCTCTCTTTGGTAGGTTTCGTATCTGAATTAGAATGATGGGAATCATCACAGTCACCATCAACAGGTTTCTCATTTAACTCAGCAAAGACGGGCCTAGGTGTGGATGAGACTGGGGCTGCCAGCAAACCTGCTCTACCCCTGCCAAATGACTGCAGTGGGCTAAAACTAACTGTACCCCTCCCTCTGCCAACACCAGGAAAGTCTGACATGATGCAGATCTGCTTCGTCTTTTTTTTTTACAACCAGATGTACAGAATCCCACCTCAGTGTTCCAACAGAAAACAGCAAATGGTGGGAAGGAGGGAAATCCCACGGGGTTTCCCCACAGTCCACGTGGTGACTCCAACCACCGTCCAGGAAATAGACAGCACCGCTGAATACAGGATCGCAGAAGCTCGGGTCACGGCACCAATGTAACCGGGTTCTGCTTCACTCCACTGTACCAGGCCGGCCCCAGTAACCCCTTGACTCTGCGTTGTGTAGATTTTTAATGAAGACGAGAAGTTTCTGGTTTATCAAGTTTATTTCCTGAATGGGAACATATGGGGAGTTCAGATCAGTGCAACGGCTCCGCTTCATTCAGCACACTACAACAGAGCGTTAAGTTAGCCTTTAGCTTAGCACATGAAGTGTTTGATAATTTTAACTAAACTAAAAGTACAAAAATTGGTGCTGGGCACACATCTAGTAATTAATAAATTTCACACTATTTGTCCAAGTTAATGAAAATTATGTTGCTAACACGTTTCTACTGTGTGCTGAAAAACGCAACTCACCTCTCGTGCAGCTTTCACAGACTGGCACTGAGTGCAGGAGCCAGCAACATTTAACCAGCCACACAGAGAGGGGGCGCTATTTCCCCATTGCACTGATCCATATAAAGCAAGTGGGATTCTACAACTTAAACCTAAACACTGTTACACTCAGTTAATTCATTTCAAAGTTTAAAAAGTCTAAGCAGCAGAGCATCGAGTCACTTCCAACAAAAAGTAATAAATTTTAGAATCATAAATAACCTAAAAGAGGAAAACATGAATCTGATTTAATGTCAGATAGAAGAAAATGGAAATATACTATTTATAAATTATTTTTATTGTCTTTATTGCTCAAAACTCTGAAAGCCTGATGTTTTACTTTTTACATTTATATTTCCAAACTATTTTAAAAGTCATTAAAGATTAAAAAGTAAAATAATATAAATAATCAGCAATAAACGAAATAATAAGACATAATAAAGTTGATTAAATGGATAAAACCTGAGTTTTCCTCCTGGTCATCTTAACTCTGACTGGAAATAAAAAGTACATCCTCCGGGTCCGGGGTTCACTTTCTTTCATCAGTTTTTCCTTTTTATCTTTGTTTCATTAAAACATGACGCTGGTTTAATGACATGTGGATCAGGTAATCATCCACTAATGTAAATATTAACACGCTGTCCCGGCGCGTAGCGCCCCTGCTGGATGGATGCGGAACATGACGTGATTTTCATGGAGGATTTCCATCCGGATCCGGACCAGATTCTGGTTCTGGACCTGATTATGAGGCTGCAGGTCAGATAAAAACGAACTCTGCGATAAAAGACAAAAGTTCCTGAAAGACTGAAGGACTTCCAACTTTAAATGAACTAAAACTGATTAGTAACCGAGTCCTGATTTTATATATCCGCTCCATTTTTCAGCTCAACTTGAGGAGACTGACGGCGTGTAAAGCTTCATTGGGTTTATTTTTACAAGCCCATTAAATGAAACGCTTTACAGATTTTGCGGTATATTTTATGTTATCTTAGTCAATTTTATACGGTGTCGATTTTGTTCAACTTCATTGATTGAAAAGAGGAACTTAAAGAGGAAGCAGATTTAGTTTCGTAAGTAAATCAAGACGTAAAAACAACAGAGGAAGCAGATCAAATGACTAGGATTCAGTCTTATTTTTAATTATTATATTTAGGAGTTTTGTGTGAGTGTCCAACAAGGTTCAAAGTTAAAATAGAAATTTCTTCTTATTTATAAATCTCACTATTAATGATTTCTGTATCCATGGTTTTAAAATTAGTCAATTTATTATTTTACATTTATCCATTTCCCTATTATTTATCTTACTTAATATTTCTGTTTCATTCAATATTAATATGTCAAGGCTTTTATCTTGCACAACCCAGCCTGTTGTTTACATTCTGTTCTGATGACTGCTTCCTGTAGTAAAACCAAGCTGCACCAATAGTGCCCCCTGCTGGATGGACATTGATTTACTTATTAAACCTTCTTAATTTATATTTTATTCAGATTTACTTATTTATTTAAAGTTCTTTTTCTCCAAGAATTATATCTAAAATTATTTTTACATGACTACTGATTTAGTTTCTTGATTTATTATTTTAATTATTTCAAACTTGTAAAATATAGGAATATCTTAATGTTTTTAAACAAATCATAAATTAACGTTCAGTCCCTGTTTAATTTTTTTTATGCAGGTTTCAAAATAAAATTCCACGGGGGGTTTTATTATGAAAGGCGGTCCGGAAGTCCCGCCCCCTCCCCGGTGTCTGAGCGGCTGTGTCGGGGTGCCTCCTCTCAGTGCTCGGTCTCTGCGGACGGATCAAGATGTCGGACCCCTGCTCCTTCTCCTCCTTCTCCACCTGCCTCACCAAACACCTGAACCTGCAGCTACACGTGGACTTCGACATACACGTGATCAGAGGGAAGGTCCAGCTCACCGTGGAGGCTCTGGAGGACCGCTTCTCCGTTCTGGTAAGCTGTCCGGATCCGGTGCTCCGGTACCGACCCGGTCTTAGCCTCTGAGCTCACATCAGGCAGCTTGGCAGTGAGGCGAATAAAAACAGAGGTAATTTACATGGAGTCTGGTCTGGGGCTGGTTCAGAAACACGGAGCTCAGGAATATCTCCTCAGAGTTCTGCTTGGTTCTGGTTCTGCAGCGGAACAGCCGCAGGTCCAGCTGAAATGGTGAAGTTTCGTCATCCAGCTGAGGTTCTTCTTTAATTCGGCTCATGAAGGTCACACTTACGTCACATATTTAATCATTTTAAGGAGTTAAATCTGAGCGGAGTTTTGTTAGAAGACGGTGAATTTTGTTCTTTGGTTCCGGAGTGAATAATTCCTCGAATGCAACATAAACACACCGCAGGAAGTGTTTAAATGCTTTATTTGTGACTCATCCAAACTTCCAGTTGCTACTGTGCGGAGTCCTGGAGTGTGACGTCATGAGTCAGGTGTTTTCACCTGAACTCTTCATACTTTACTGAAGTGTAATCTGAGTCAGAAGCAGCAGAATGAAGCGTCAGATTTCTGCTCGGATCATCTTATAAATGTGTCTTGTGTTAATGAACTGGAGCTGCAGTGATGTGTGAACTTTACACTGGTCCAACTGGTTTCCAGACAGGTGACTATTATCAGCAGGTGTGGCTTTATCTTGTTTACCCCTTAATGAAATCAGTTCTTCTGCTGCAGACTTTGGACAGCAGGGACCTGAACATCTCGTCGGTGTCGGTCAACCAGCAGTTGGCCTGCTTCACGCTGGGCCCCAAACACAGCTTCAAGGGGACCCCGCTGGTCATCACGCTGCCCTTTGACCTCTCCAGGTGAGCTTACGTCCAGCTCCCCGCCTCCTGTCTGTCCTAACGGTGATCTTTTTGACCTGGCTGTGTGTCTGGACCAATCAGGGGCCAGCAGGTGATCGTGGAGGTGACCTATGAGACGTCTCCATCTGCGTCTGCGCTGCAGTGGCTCACGCCTGAGCAGACAGCGGGGAAGAAACAGCCCTACCTGTTCAGCCAGTGCCAGGTGACGTACCTGTCAGACCGTACCTAAGGCTTAGAAAGACGAGGTTGGGTCCAAACAGCAGAGGTTCTGGTTCCTCTTGGTGGTTTCCATCTGTTGAGACACAGATTTGGGGAAACTGATGTTTCTTCAGTGTTGAGCAACGGCCCGGTTGCTCCACTTCCTCTTGGTTCTGGTTCCGTTTCTAACGAAGCTCCTCGTCTTACCTCTGAAAAACACACAGAACCGGTCTGGAAGGTCCAACAGAACCCGAACATCCACAGAACAAAAAACTGATGAGGATCTGAATCTTTGCCCTGCGCTTTGTCTGACAGGCTCATCACTGCAGGAGCATGGTTCCCTGTCAGGACACGCCATCCATCAAACACACCTACTATGCACAGGTATCACCCACACCCATGCACAACTAACACACACACACACCTGCACAGCTAACACACACACCTGTCCCCAGGTGTCTGTCCCGAAGCAGCTGGTGGCGGTGATGAGTGCGGTGAGGGATGGACAGGAAGTGGATCCTCAGGACGGCGGTCGGATCGTCTACAGGTTCCGACAGCCGGTAAGCCACGCCTCTTTCCTTGATGACATCATCTCACCTGAGTTCAGGTGTTCACAGTCTGGCTAAAGTATTCAGCCCCACAAGCTCTGTGACCTCACTCTACCCCTCTGTGACCTTTGACCTCAGGTGGCCATGCCGTCCTACCTGATAGCCATTGTGGTGGGAGCTCTGGAGAGCAGGTAGCGTTTGATGATGTCATGGCTCCACCTGTACCAGGTGACAGGACCTCTGCTCTCTGATTGGTCTACAGGGAGATCGGTCCCAGGTCCAGAGTCTGGTCTGAGAAGGAGTTTGTGGACAAGGCGGCATCCGAGTTCTCTGAGGTGAGTTGCCATGGTAATCGTAATCCGATCGGAGCGGCCGGGCCCGTTCAGCTGCTCTGCCTCACCTGTTCTGATCTCACCTGTCCGTCAGACGGAGACCATGCTGAAGACGGCCGAGGACCTGGCCGGCCCGTACGTCTGGGGTCAGTACGACGTCCTGGTTCTGCCGCCCTCCTTCCCCTACGGTGGCATGGAGAACCCCTGCCTCACCTTCGCCACGCCCACTGTGCTGGTAAGTCCGAACACGCCCACCACACCTGGCGCCGCGTCATGTGACCGTCCTGTTGACCAGCTGTTTCCTGTCTCTCTCCTCAGGCTGGAGACAAATCCCTGTCTGGAGTGAGTAACACCCGGGTCACACCTGGGTCTCCGTGTGGGCGGGGCTTTAATGGACAGGTTAATCCAGGTGGGATGGTATCTGTGTTCCTCAGGTGATCGCTCATGAGATCTCCCACAGCTGGACCGGAAACCTGGTGACCAACAGAACCTGGGAACACTTCTGGTAACCAATCAGGAGCGAGTTGGGATCCAGTGGGTTTGGGTGTGATACTCAGGTGTGTTCTGCTCCCAGGTTGAACGAGGGTCACACCGTCTACCTGGAGAGGATGATCAACAGGCGTTTGGAGGGGGAGCAGTTCAGGCAGTTTAAAGCCATAGGAGGCTGGAAGGACCTGCAGGACTCGGTGAGAACCCGAACCCATCAGTACGTCTCCTCAGAACCATGCAGGTGTTTCTTCTCACCGCTTGCCTCACCTGTCGCTCAGGTGAACACCTTTGGAGCAAACAACCCTCTGACCAACCTGGTGCCCAGCCTGCAGGAGGTCGATCCTGACGACGCCTTTTCCTGTGTGCCCTACGAGAAAGGCTTCGCTCTGCTGTACCACCTAGAGGAGCTGATGGGGGGGCCAGGTGACCCCTGGACACACACACACACACACACACACACACACACACACACACACACTCACCTGGTTCTGGCCCTTTGCTGATACACCTGTTGTCTTATCTCTCCCTCAGAGGTCTTCATGGGTTTCGTGAAGTCCTACATCCAGCGATTCGCCTACAGCAGTGTCACCACTGATGACTGGAAGAAATACCTGTTCACCTACTTTAAGGACAAGGTGAGGAAACACCTGGGAGGGGCCTCTGGGGTGACGTACCTACTCAGGACATTCTGGCATTACGGACCTACTTGGGCGTTTTTGATTTGACGAACAAACTTCTTGGCTTTTGGGGTGATGAATGTAGTCGAGGACCTACTTGGGGTTCTTAGGGGCGGTTGGGTTGGTCAAACAGCCCCTAAGGACCCCCAACTAGGTCCATCACCCCAAAAGCCAAGGAGTGGGTTGACCTACCCGAGGACCTTTTGGGTTGATTAATGTATTCAGGGGCCTTTGCGGTGAGGAACACACCTGGGGGGCCTTTGTTTTGGTGGGGAACATTTGGGGGGGATGAACCCAGGGTCCCTAGTTCTGGGGTGTGCCTTGTTTTGTTGGCTTCTTGGTTCTGGTGGTTCCTGTTTCTAAAGTGCCAACATGTCGTCCTGCAGGTGGACATCCTGAACAAGGTGGACTGGAACGGCTGGATGTTCACTCCTGGGATGCCGCCGGTCAAACCTCAGTAGGTGAACCTTCCCTGTCCTCCATCTGGTCCCTGAGACCCGTCCTAAACGTTAGTTCTGGTTCTGATCCAGGTATGACACCACGCTGGCAGACGCCTGCATCGCTCTGACTCAGAGGTGGATCAAGGTAAGAACTGCTCCTCAACCAGACCCGTCCCCTAAAGGCTTTGGACCGAGACGTCTGTCCTCTGAGCCTCCGTCTGTCCTCTGAACCTCCGTCTGTCCTCCGAACCTCCGTCTGTCCTCCGAACCTCCGTCTGTCCTCCGAACCTCCGTCTGTCCTCCGAACCTCCGTCTGTCCTCCGTGCCTCCGTGTGTCCTCCGAACCTCCGTCTGTCCTCCGAGCCTCCGTCTGTCCTCCGAGCCTCCGTCTGTCCTCTGAGCCTCCGTCTGTCCTCTGAGCCGCCGTCTGTCCTCTGAGCCTCCGTCTGTCCTCCGAGCCTCCGTCTGTCCTCTGAGCCGCCGTCTGTCCTCTGAGCCTCCGTCTGTCCTCTGAGCCGCCGTCTGTCCTCTGAGCCTCCGTCTGTCCTCTGAGCCGCCGTCTGTCCTCTGTCCTCTCAGGCCAAAGACCAGGACCTGAATGTCTTCAGCCAGTCAGACGTGAAGACACTGTCGTCCCACCAGCTCATAGAGTTCCTTTCTCTGCTGCTGCTGCAGGAGGTAAAGCAGGCCCTCTGTGTCCCCATTGTGACCTCTGTGTCCCCCTCTGACCTTTGACCCCTGCTCTGTCCCTCAGAAGCCCCTCCCTCTGTCTCATGTGAAGAAGATGCAGGACGTCTATGATCTCAACGCCTCCACCAACTCAGAGATCCGCTTCAGGTGACACATTGGCTCAGATCTAAGCTCCGCCCCTTCATGGCGGCGCTGCGTCCTGATTGGCTGCTGTGTGTGCAGGTGGCTGCGGCTGTGTGTCCGCTCTCAGTGGGAGGAGGCGGTTCCTCTGGCTCTGAAGATGGCGACGGAGCAGGGCAGGATGAAGTTCACCCGGCCGCTCTTCAGGTACCGACGACAGGTCCAGGTGAGCTGCAGGTAAACGCTGCCGTGTTTCTCACCTGTCCTCCATCTTTGGACCTGCAGGGAGGTTTTTAACTTTGGGAATTACCGTGAGGAAGCCGTGCGCGTGTTCATGGCTCACCGCGCCGCCATGCACCCGGTGACCTCCGGCCTGGTGGCCAAGGACCTGAAGGTGGACACCAGCAGCACTGGAGACCGCTGAGTCCCGCCCGGTTCCGACCCGGTTCTGAACCTGCAGTATTAAACCACAGAACCAGAAGCTTGTTGGACCAGATCAGGTTTTTATAAAGATCTCTGAGCTCAGCGCCGAGTCGTGTCATTTGTTTTAAACTGCAGGGAGAAATTCAACTTTCTGCATCTCTTTGGTGTGGAGTGCACCTCTTGGTTTAGACCCGGGGTCTCCAACATGCAGCTCCAGGGCCATAAGTGGCTCTCTGGTCCTTCCACAGCGGCCCTTAATAACTTTAAATAAAGATGTAATAACAAATGCAGGTTGTTTTCCCCGCTGTAAAAAATATTAGCAGGTATTTTTGGTCTTTTATTGCAAAACTCTTGAATGAACTTAAAATAAGACAAAACTAAGTTAGAGATAACTTTTCAGCTGTTAATAACTCCTTAACATTAACTTAAAACAATAATCTACCACTTTTACTTATATGGAAAAATGTTTAGTTCTACTGACAGATTATTTCACTTTTGGATCAATGTTAAAAAATTACGTTAAAGCAAGCTCCAAGTTATTTGTAACTTAATTTAGGCTTTTTCTATTAGAAACTAGATAAAAATAATTTTAAGGTTTTGTGTTTTTGCAATAATTTCACTAAATATTCACAGAAGAACGTCTGAAAAATAATCAGGAATATTTCTTAAGGATTTTTTTATAGGGTTGGAAACTATTTTTTCAGTCAGGAAAAGATTTTGGGCCCAAACAAAAACTTGGACTGAAGTTTGTGTTCAGAGCCCAGTGAGTCACGGCGGTGGCAGCGTCATGCTGTGGTGATGGAGGCGTTCTGGGTTTTAATGTCTGAGCAGAGCGAAGATGAACAGGTAAAAGTTACCAGCTCGTGTTTTACCATCAGCTTCCTGTTGGCGTGAAGCAACAAGAAGCGATAAATGAGATTCTGAGTTTGTTCATCAGGAGGAAGTGAGGAAACGTTTCTAGAGTTCACATGAACCACAGAGTTAGTCCTTAGACATTTTCCCATCAACTTTGTTTCATAAAAACATCCAAACTGGATCCAAAGAACATACAACTCAAATATTTTGGATGATTAATGTGAAGCAGCTGGTTCCAGAGGTCACAGAGTTCAGAGGTTAATTGGACACACCTGGGCAGTTCAGGTGACACATGATCACCAAGGAAACAGCCTGGACACGCCTTCAAACACGCAAGGTAAGAAAAACACTGAACTACTTGATGCTCTGAGGTCAGAATCCTCTGGAGCATCAGGAGTTCCCCACGGCTGCGACTGGGCCCGGTTATTTCCAACCAGCTCAGAGTGGAAGATGTCTGAGCCTGTTAGCAGAGTTAGCATCAGCACGGAGACGCCCGTCACCAAGGCAACGCAGAGCAAAATACTTTGGACTTTCTTCCAACTTTATCATTTAAAAAGGTTTAAAAGCACGGCAAATTGAAAATCTGGACCTGAATGTAGCAGAAACTAGTTTGAACTAAAACCTGATTGTAGTCGGCAGGAAGTGAAGAACCCGTCCAGCCGCAGGAAGCAGGCGAAGCGTTTTCAGTCTTTGCATTTTAAATCCGGTTCTAGATGACGGAAACCGACACTCAGTGAAGTTTCTCTTAACACTCGACAGTTTGAGCTGAAAATCAGTTTTTATTAAACACAGGAAGTGACATCAGAGAGAGTTACAAGACCTGCTGAGGAAATAAGGCAGACGGTGATCAGAATAATCCGGTTCTGCAGGAAGCTCAGTTCAGGTCACATGACCATCAGCTGGCTCATCCCATAATACTGTGGGTTACCATGGTGACGCATGAAGAAACTCAGACTATTAATCTGCAGTTTAATCCCAAAATAACTGGAATAATCAGGGATTATTTGTCCTTTTTATCTTATGGATGGTTTTGTAATTTTACATATTTTAAACATCAGTTTTATACTGTAGTTTAAAAATAACATTTTTATTTTTTGTACATATTTGTTACATTTTTACAGTTTAATCTTCAATTATTTTATGTTTCCAATAGCCAGGGATTATTCTGTTAATGTTTAAAAACCATATTCAGATTTATTTAAATAAATCTTTTAAAGTAATTCTTTTTTCACATTTGTTAGGATCTTTATATTTTAATACATTCTTACCTTTTTTCAAAACTTAAAGGCTATCGTTCAATTTTTCAGTGTTTTGATATATTTATAATTCCACGTTTTTTATTTGAATTTTAAAAAAACCTTTGCAATGTTTATAATTCACAATTTAAAATGCAACTCATCAGTAAAATAGGATTAAATCTTTTTTAGAATCAAACCCGGACGTATTCAGCAGATTAACGCAGTTTTTATGATTTCATCATTCTTAGTTAACGCAACTGATTAATTAGTTTTGTATTTTATTTTATAATCATCAGTTAAAAGAACTTAATTTTTCTTTTTTAACAATCCTTCATAATTCCAGTGGAGTAGTTTTTAAGTTATTGTTCAGATTATTTGGATCAAAAATCTTCAGGAATCAGTTTGATTATTGATATTGCAGATCGTCTGAATCAGAACCAGCAGAACCCCCAGGTTCTGGTCCGGTTCCGTCAGGCCCAGCTGAGCGCCCCGGCCAGCAGAACCTCCAGGTTCTGGTCCCGCTGGCGGTCCAGTAGGCGCTGCTCCTCCAGCAGCTCCACTAGGGCGTCGCGCTGCTCCACCACCTCCAGCATCTCCTCCAGGATCCGCCGCTCCTCGTCCAGCTGCTCCTCGCCCTTCAGGTGATCTGAAACATTGGGCCGGTCAGACTGCGGCCCGTCCGGGTCGGAACCCGGTTCTGTTCGGGTCGCCTCACCGTCCACGGCCATCCGCTCCCTCAGCTCCTGCTGCAGGCAGCTCTGTCGGTCCTCCAGCTGCAGCTCCCGAGCGCTGAAAGCAGAACCGCCTTCAGTTCTGACCCGACCCGGTTCCGATCCGAATCTGCTCACATACTCACAAGATCATGAGTTCCGACTCGTATCGGACAAGAGAGTTCTTCTGCTGGACCAGTCGGAACCACTGCTGCATCAGAACCAGGTTGTCCAGTTTGCCCAGTCCTGCAGTGGCAGCAGAACCACCTCAGGCTCCGTCGTCATGGAAACACTACAGGTAACAGACACTCACCTCCCAGGTGAAGCTCCGTGTCTGGACCGTGGCTGGAGTCCTCCCAGTAGTCTGACAAGAACCAGAACCAAGAGTTCAGGATCAGGTTTATTTAGATTCAGGTGAGTTCAGGTAGAAGCTGCTGGTTCTGGTCGGGTTTACTTTGGGTTTTATTTAAATCCAGGTGTGTGTTCAGGTGTGTTCTACCGCCTGGCTCACCTGCTTCTCCTCGCAGAGCTTTCTCCACCATCACTCCTCTCTCCTCCAGCTCTCTCTGCTTCACCTCCACCTGCTGCAGCTGCCGCTGGATCATCTGAAGCAGACGGAACGGGATCACCGTCTGGACCTCACCTGTCCTCACCCAAACTCACCTGTCCTCAGATAAACTCACCTGGGCCTTGTGCAGCCTCTTCAGCTGCTCCTTCTTGGCCTGCCTCCTGGCCGCTCTCTGGACGCCGCGGGTGATTTTGGCGTCCAGATCTCCGTCTTCGTCCCCTTCCTGTTTCTGGAACATGGTCTCCCTCACGCTGAGGCTGGACGGCTCTTTGGGCGGGACCAGGACGCCCAGAACCTCCGTGGGACAGGAAGACTGTCCATCCGAGTCCAGGACGCTGTCCCTCACGCGCTTCTTAATCTGAAACAAATGGCGGCTCACACCTGGACGACAGCATCGCTAACAGGACAGGTGATTCTTACCTTGTCTCCATACGACCGCCTGAAGGCCAGAGCATGAGGGACGTAGACCTGCAGACAGACCGGAAGTGGACGTAAGCAGAACCGGAAGGCGTTAGCCAGCTAGCGGAACCTCTCGGACTAAGGAAGGTTTCAGGTTCGGCTGAGACCGTTTCCAACCAAACCGACGCTCGGTCCTTACCTGCTGGTTCTCCTCTTCAGCCTCCTCTTCCTCCACGGAAACTTTCTGCAGTTCAGACACGAGGTCGAACAACTGCAACTGCAACTGGAAGACCAGAACATCACACTCCAGGTATTAGTCTGATCCACAGTCTGCTCGACATCATTTATATTACTGGAGTCTGTGTTAATCCAGGTATTAGTCTGATCCCTCTGCCAACTGGTGGAGGCGGAGATTTGACTCCGCCCACTTTCTGTTCCTATTATGTTACAAGCTGTTAAAATTGGCTGATTTCTATTGTTTACTTGTTTCTGATTGGCTGATTTTTAATGTGTTCAGTGATCTTATCTCCGATTGGCTGGTTTGTGTCAGGTGATCTCACATTGTTTCCGGGTTTTAGCGAACATCTCTGCAGCAGCGTTGAAGACTCCAGAGTTGACTCCTCTCCTGCGACTTGGGGACACAGGAAGCAGTGTCATTACATCATCACTGTGACATCATTCTTCCTTATTGCATCATCACCTGTATTCCTGCTGTGATTGGCCGGGAGCCTCCTGAACTTCTCTGCAGGTAAAGTCCCGCCCCTCCGTTTCTTCTCCTTTCTGTTTCCGGGTAGAACTGCCTTCAACAGGCCTCTGGCTCCGCCCCCACCGAGCTCCACCTGGTAAGGGGGCGGAGCCTCCCGGAGCTTCTTGAGGTGGAGGAAGAGAGCTCCACCTCCAGGAAGCAGAGGGAGGGTGGGGTGTGGACCGTCTCTTTGGCTCCGCCGCCTGACTCCGCCTGACTCCTCCTCCTCTGGCTCCGCCCCCCGGTCCTCCTGCTGGAGCAGCGGCTTCTTCTGGGGCAGCTCAGGTGTGATGTCATCAAACGAGCCCCGCCCTCCTGCTGTGGGCCGTTTCTGCGCTGCCGTCTCCATGACGATCACAGGTGAGAGGGGAATTTTGGTGATGTCAGAGTCAGGGGTGGAGTCAGATGAGGTGACAAAGGAGGCGGTGGAGGGCGTCGGGTCAGTGGGCGGAGTCAGAGAGGAGGGGGCGGAGCCTCGCTGCACAGGTGGGCCGAGAGGAGGAAACTCTGAGGGGGAGGAGGAAAACCTGGAGTTTTAAATCAGCTACAGTAAAGAAACACAGACTGAAACATCCCAAACTACAGGAAGTAACAGGCTGGAGAATTTCAAAATAAAACAAGTAAATAGACAAACCAGAAATAAAACAATAATAAAAACTAATTACTGTAATAATAACAAGTAAATTATTATTATTAAACAAAAAGGAACATTTGAATGTGAAGGTGGTGGAAATAAAAACTCCAAATTACAGGAAGTAACAGAGACCGGAGGATTTCAAAATAAAAGGGGAAAAATGACATTTAGACATAAAAATAATAATAAAATCTAATCTAATTACAACAACAATAAGTGTATTCATATTGTATTTATAATTATTATTATGTTTATAGCTGTGGTTATAGCTGTGGTTATTATTATTAGTGTTATTGTTATTATTAATAAATAAAAAAGAAGCAAACAAGTAGTTTTTTTATGCATTTTTTTAACGTATTATTACTTTAGCTAAAGTGAGAATAAACCTAAAGAAAAGTTCAGTTTTCTGTTAAAATGTCAGAATGGAACCAGTCAGACATGTCAGAAACTCCATCACTAAAGACTGGAGGGTTCTGGTTCTGGTTCTGGTCGGGTTTCTATCTGCTTCCTCCTCTAACAGGAGCCACAGACCCGAGCGGCGCTCCGTCTCCCAGGGGCTGTACTCCCCCTCTACCAGCAGGGGGCGACACAAGACACACCGATGAAGCGGCACATACCTACACACACACACACACTGGAACTCACCGTCACTGGACTCGGCTCTAGCGCTGCCTTCCTCTTCCTCCTCTTCCTCTCTCAGAGTGTTCGCCTCCTGTGAGGTCACACAGCCTGGACCTTCATCCTCCTCTTCCTCACAGCCTGGACCTTCATCCTCCTCTTCCTCTGAGCTGACAGCAGGAAACACACAAACAATTTACTGAAGATTAATATTTACATTAAATATGAGATTTAATGTAAATAAAAAACTGGACAAATGATCAACATAAGGAAATAAAATAATTTCAAAACCTGAGAGCAGAAAATGTGTTTAATATTATTCACTTTTTACTTTTCATTAAATTTCATTTAGTGGGCCAGAAAATGTTTTCATAAAGTTTCTGTTGAGGAGAAATCTCAGGATCATTCTGAGTTTCATATCAACTTTCAAAACTTTTTATTTATGAAGTTTTCAGATATTCTAAAAATATAAATGTAAATGCCATATTTTTAAAACATTTTTACTGCAATTCAATTGATTAAAAATATAATTAAGTTTGAACAACCTCTGAACTGTTTGATACAAAAAGTGATACAACTTTTCTATATAAATATGTTTTTGGTTCTTAAGATCCTCAGTATTCAAAATATATATTTTTATTCATCTGATTTGGATATGATTAACTGATCAGATATTTAAATTTTTCAAAGCTAAATTCAGAATTTTAAAAAGTCCATTAACAATCAGATTCATATTTACTGTTTTCAAATTGAACTTTTACTGAGTTTCTAACAGAAAAATTCAGTTTTAGCAGCAAAACTACACCGATGTTTGGTTACAGTCAGCAAAGCTTCGAAAATCCTCCCAAAAAACTTAAAATCAGTTTATTTTCAGAGATTTTCTAAAAATGTAAGACATAAACGTTTCTTTCCATATTTTCAGTTAAGGTTTGACTGAAAATCCTAATAGTCTGAATTATATTTTTTAAACTTTTATATCTTTGATCCAGAGTTTTTTCCTGTGAATTTGACTCTTTTTTTTTTTTTTTTTTTTTTTTTTTTTTTGCAGTTTCTCAGTTTAATGCGACTCTAGAAACACATACTTTTGCTCTTGTCGGACTTCCGTACGGCTCCAACCCTCACCTGACATGCACACCTTGGCTCAGGTTGACCCGGTTCTGGACCTCCTCCGGCACCTCCTCCTCCTTCCTGCGGTTCTCCAGCTCGATCCGCTCCGGCGTCGCCGCCATCACAGATGCAGCTGCAGACACAGCAGCGCAGCCGCGCACACACACAGACACACACACACACACACACACACTAAAGCCCACATCGATCCAGAGGTTTAAAGTGGCGGCCTCCGTGTCGACTCGTATGCAGACTGGCGTGGCCAGGTGAGGCGGCCTCACCTGAAGACCGGCGCCGCTCGCTCAGAGAGTCGGAGAGGGACGCGGCTGAGGACGGAGATGGCTGCAAGACAAGACGGCCCATGGTTACCATAGCAACCAGCAGCAGCAACAGGCGCGGGGTTTTTCCTCACCGCCGATGTTCCCGTGGGAGTCGCTCTCTTCCTGGGAGCAGCCGGCTGGCAGTCAGGATGCTGCAGGCAGCGAAACCTTCCTGAGACAGAAGACAAGAAGTTTGTCATCAGCCGTCCATCAGCGCTGGGACGGAGCTGCCCCACCTTTATAGCCGCATGCCTGCTACAAACACAGGTCATGTGACCTCCACGCCCCCATTGGCTGCTGAGCTTCATACACACACAGCAAGAATCCTGTCAGATAAAAACCCCACAGATCTGCAGCACAGAGACTCGAGGTCCTTCACATGACGGCATCATGTGGCTGCTGCCGGGTTGTTGTGACGACAGGGAGCCGCATGGGCTGTGTGGGGCCCCATGGGCGGCAGGGGGCCGCGTGGGGCCCCACGGGCGGCAGGGGGCCAGATGGGCCTCAAAACTGCCACTCATACTTGCAGATAGGTTCAGGACGACCCCAGCTCTGCAGAGGCCAGAGGTCAGGACCCGATAGTTCCTGAACCTCATACTCCACACAGTCCCGGTTTGTTGTTACCTTGGAAACGGGAACCTTCAGTTCACAAAGCTGATGATGAATCAAAACAGAAGTGAGCTCATCTTCAGCCTTTATGGTTGTAGCGTTAGCCTCATTATGTCAGCTAAGCCTGACCTTTGACCTTATAAATACATTTGGATTTGGATTCTGTGGTTTTGTTTCATCACAGAACTATAAGTTTGTGTCCTCAGTGTAGATGAGATAATCTGAGCAGAAGGTTATGAAGACTGAGGAACTCCACATGTGGTGGTCATCTGGATCAGGAGGTTTTCAGCGGGACGCTGTTAAGAACTTTATAAAACTGATCCAATCTATGAATTAATTTGTGTTTTCTGAATATTGAAGCAGCAGCAGAGCTGCCTGGTTTTTAGTCTAAAGTTAAATCTGATGTGTTTTTCTCCATATTCAGCAGAGTATGTTCCAGTTACTGGTTGCTATTTTTAGCTCAGATTATCTGAATGTTGACCAGCAGAGCTGTGGTTTCATGATGTTGCAGGTAAATCGTCTTTTTGCTGCTGCTGGAAACGCAGAGCCAAGACGTGAAGGGGGCGTGGCCAGGAGGGGCGTGGCCAGGATGGGGGCGTGGTCAGAAGGACAGAAACTCTTGCTAACCTTCTTTTAAAAAAAAGACTAGTGACAAATGTAGATACTTTTTCCAAAAGGTCATAGGTCATCTGTGAACTGACCGGTGTCCTGGTCGTAGCTGTAGGAGACCAGCCTGAGGGGGGCGCTGCAGGAATCACAACGGAAGCAGCTGCGATGGAAGAAGAGCCCCTCGGCGCTCAGACGCTCCATCACATAAACCTTCTGCTTGCAGAAGAAACAGACGTCGCTTCCCACAGAGACCTGCAGGGACAGAGACACCTATTGGACCAGAGGACAGGTAAGGACCAGAGGACAGGTAAGGACCGGAGGACAGGGAAGGACCAGAGGACAACAGAGAGACAAAAACCGGAGGACGGAAGGAACCAGAACCCAGACTAAAAAAGAACAAAGTAAAAAACCCTGAAATATCTTCATACTCCACATCAATAACTAGATTTTCTTGGGTCTGAAGCAGAACCAGACCAGAGGCTGCCAGGTTCTGCTGGTTTGTAACAAACTGTAACCGGGTCGGATCTCTGCAGCTCCTCCAGAGTCTCCACTGGAGACTGCTCCTCCAACCACAGAGGGAAACAGTTCAACCTTTAACTCCAGCAGATCTGATGATGCTGATGGTTTTCCTTCCACTCAACTTTCTATGAAGGCACCACTCCTGCCCTCTAGTGGCCATTCCACATAAAGATGAAGAAACCTTCTTACCAAGCCACTCTGCTGCTGACGCTGAAAACGGCTGGTGATCTGCTCAGCCAGTGAGCTCACTCCACCGGTGTACATCTGAAGACACTTTGGACAGAAAGGACGGGGGACATGAAGGGACAGAGACGACATGAGGGGACAGAGAGGACGGGGGACATGAGGGGACAGAGACGACATGAAGGGACAGAGACGACATGAGGGGACAGAAAGGACGGGGGACATCACAGCTAACCGATCTAAAGTCCTCCATCTTCAGCAGCACAATCAGTGTTTCTGTTCTCACAGGACAAACTAAACGAGCCAATCAGGATGGCTCCTCCATTAATTCAAAGAGTTCAATGGCGGCCATCTTTACTGAGGTCAGACTTCTGGTCTGGACTCTCCTGCTGCTGATTTTTGAATTTCTGCTGCCAGTTTTGCTGGAAGCTGCTGCAGATGAAGTGAAACTCTGATTGTGGAAACATTCTGGGAATTTCTGGGTCCTGCTGCACAAAGTGCCCAGTCAGCAACCCGTCCAGCTGTCAGGGCGGTTCGGCAGGCTCCCGGGCCCATCAAAAGGAACTATTCATGGGGTTTGGCTGTTGTGGGTCACATGCGGCGCTAAGGACGGTTTCAGCCACAGGACACAACGAGACAGAAGACAGAGGAGGCCCGGTGGGTCGGACCGGGTCATGTCACATCACGTCCAGCACCGGTACCTGCTGGTCCCGGCTGGCGGCCCACTGAGACTTGATCCTCTCCCTGAAGCGGAAACTCATCTGCTCCTGCTGGAGGGTCCGCTTCTTCTGGCAGAGACAGGGCAGCGCAGAACCGTGAGTCCGGCCCGAACCGGGTGGGTTCTGCTGGTAACTAGTATTCACTCCCCTCCCGGAATAATTCACCCTTTTCACTTTAAAAATTAATCCTGACATGAGCTTGTCTAAAAGAATCAGACATTCCCATCGCAATGTCAGGATTTGTGCTTAAAATCTACTGGGTTTTACCGGTCTCCATGACGACGACTGAATAGGAGGCGTGGCCTGCGGGGGGTCTGCAGACTCTGAGGAAGGGAGGCTGGATGGCGCCCCCTGCTGGTTATCAGGTGGAATTACATTATTGAGAACAAGACGTTAGTTTGACATGTGGGACAGGTGACATCATGGAGGGAAGCTCCAGTCTGTTTCCTGTAAACATCATGAGTTGCACCGCGGACCCAGAGCCTGACTCCGCCCACCTGCTGACGTAGAGCGGAAGCAGAAGAAGACGAAGAGTTCACGCAGGTCGCAGAGCCCTCATCCAGCTTTGCCTGCAGCTGATTGGCCATCAGACGAACTCTAGAGCGGCTGGTCCCGCCCACAAAGTTCTCATCAAAGTCGCCATTAAGGTCATGTGACTGGAAGACAGAAAACAGGAAGAGATGAAGATCTGAGACTTTAGATGGAAAAATTCTAAATGTTTTAGTCCATCCATCCATCCATCCATCCATCCATCCATCCAAAGGTAGCTGACCTCCTGCAGCTCTCCGCTCTCTGGACTCGTCCTTCTCCTTTTGCCCAGAGCGTCTCCATGCTCCTGCAGAGGTAACAGGTCAATACCAAAATCTGAGACAGAACGCATCAGACATGATGAGGACGAGCCACTGGTACCTTTGGGTTTCTCTTCCTGGACGGACTGGTTCCCAGTCTGCTGAGGAGGGAGACTGGAGTGAAGAGAGCTGCTCTCAGATCAGCATTCTGACTCAGAGAGCCTGAAACAAACACCAACACCAGCTGTTTCACTGATGCAGAGTTTACTGGACTCATCTGACCTCACATCAGTTAGGATTAAAACTGTAAAAACTGTTGCAATGTTCGGTCTCACCAGCAGGGTGCAGTGACTCTTTGTGCAGCTGGTAGAACTGACTCAGGTACATCACCATAGAAAGAGAGTCTGGTTCTCCAACAGACGACATTTCTTCCACCGTCATCAGAGGTGAAATCCCAAACTCTTGCTCAGCCACATCAAATGCGAGGCGGATGTTTTCCTCCACTGACGACTCGTCCAGAGAGTCGTAGTCTCTGAGGTTGGACAATGTTTCAGGTCAGAACACAAGCAGTCTCCTGTGTTTTAATCACAAGCCTTAAAACATGACTGTCTAGTGTGTTACATCAAATCTGGTTGGCATCGGTGGATAAGAGCACAAAGGGCAAGGCCACTCTTCCAGGAAGTAGTCAGGTCACAAATAGCGACACCTCTGTAACCATGAGTCTGCTGCTGACACCAAGTCAGCAGCTGATTGGACTGAGAGAAGGACTCTGAGAAGGAAATGAGACGGGAGACCAAACAGATTAAAGACGTAACACTTTCAGAAAGCAAATAAGGTTTGGGAATCTAAGGTTGATCCTCATCTATGGCCAACCAGCACTGCACCTCTGCATTGAGGATCCTTATAGAGCAGTTGAGTCCTCGGGTAAATGGTGCCATGCAGTTTTTTCTGGCTGTAAACGGCTCTAACCGTTGGGTAAAGGTCTGGACTCTTGGTGCTTACTGTTGTTCCTGAGTCCAGGCGAGGCCCTGATCTACCTGATCTGACTGAACTTGATTATGGAGTCATTGTAGAATGATTGTAACTGATGTTTCATCAAGAACCAGTTTACCTCTAAAGACCCAACCAGAGCCAAAACAAACCAGGTGACCCAGTGATTGAGGCAGTGGGACCAAAGAGAAGCCAGGTGAGCAGATCTCAGGTAAACCTGTGCCAGTGAGCCAATGGATGAACATTCAGGTAACAAAGGTTATGAAAGTTAAGTCACCTTGTCTTGAAATTCTGGGGGAAGGCAGCCGGATAATATCACTCTCACTTGTGTTTAGTCCGGCCTCTCTACCTGTGTCTACCAGGTGTCTCACCTGGCAACCAAAAGAATATCAACATGAAAGGTAAAATGTTTTCAGTGCCTTTATTTTAAAGACAACAACATGAAATAACGTCTCAGTCTGTTGCGTGTTCACCTGAGCAGGTGTGACGGTCAGAGGGCTGATGTTCACGTATCTTGTCACTGGATCTACGGTGAACAGACTGATGCTCTTCTGCATGTTCTCTGGAGTCATCTGAGGCAGCAGATGGTACAGACTCTCCCTAGGTAAACAAGATCATGTCAAATCATAAGGCAAATCAGAAATTGTGTCCAGGTGAGCTCTTACCTCTCAGCCAGGACATCTAGTGGTGCTCTACCCTGAGCCCAACTTCTGATCATCCAGGCTGAATCCAGAGCTGCTAGGAACCCCCGTGCCACACCTGTCCCCATCGGCCAAAAGGGCTGTAGACAGACAGAGATCTGTTCTAACCATGACCGACTGGTTGCATGTCTTTGTCCAGAAGACACCTGTCTCACCTCCAGCAGACTGTCTCCAACCAATGTGACCAGCAGCTGGTGTCCGTGGCGCTGGCGAATCAAGGCAGCGTTTTCTGATGCGTACATGCAGGTAAAGTCGAACATGGCGACGTCCGGCTGACCGTAGTGGTTCATGGCGAAGTCCAGGATTGGCAGCTGGTGATTGGTGGAGAAGTCTGCGGCCTCACGGGCGTATGCCTGCAAAGCATCCTGGTCCACATTCCCTCGAGAGAGGAGCTGCTCTGTGTCTGGAAAGTCCTGAAGGAGGACAGTCTTATGATACCTTCAACCCAAAGTTCTGTTGATCTTTGATTCCAGGTGTGATGATTTGCTTTGTGACCACAGACCTAGCTTACTGCCAGTGGAGTGGCTACAGGTGAGTGATTTTACCTGTTCTGTGTGAGATTATCAGTAACATGTGTCATAGTGAGCTATTGCCTGCAGTCCAGGTATGTCATTATTACTTGTAATAATGTGTCCAGGTATGTTTCACTAAAGTTACTCAGGTGTGATCATTTTTTCTTGTAAGTATCTTAAAGGTAACTCTCACCAGTGACTCGATTGACTTCAGGTGTTTTACTTACCTGTAGAATGACTCCTTTGTCCAAGAGACTCTGTTTCTTTGCTGTCATAACAAAGTAGTGTGTGTCGTCCTTGTAGTAGACAATGTTCTCCAGGTCAATACCTGAAATCAGGTGTTTATGTTAGACTCAGTTCCAGACCAGGTGTCTCAGTCAGACCTGCAGGTTCAGACGAACCAGTTTCTTGCCGCAGCTCCTGAAAGAACCTCTGGTTGAAGATGAAAGCCACTCCGCTGATCTCTTCCACTTTGGCCTCGGCTGAGGTGTTTTTGTTTTTGAAGTTGGCTGTGATGGCGATGGCCAGTTTCCCCCTGAACTCCTTACGCCTGAAACCTGATCACCAGAAAATCTGTCTCATCCGGGTCTTGTACCAATCATAAACAGTAGAAGGACAGATGTAAATATTTGCAAACCTGGCAACGTGTTCCTGCGTCCATCTGCTCCAATGATGACATCAAACTCCATCTGACTGACTGGGTGGGACTTTGGACTCACCTCCATCCTCCAGCCCTCCTCTGGACATGAGGACAGATAGACCAGTTTGATTTATAAAGATGTAACTTGAATTTCAAGCCTTTCAGTCTAAACGTTTCAGCTTTTAGTTGATTTAAAAGCTTAAACTAACACAAGAGTCTGACACTGTTTTCTTGGCTACAAAGCTTTAGATACTTCAGTGTCCTTCATGAAAACTGGTTGGTTGTACTTTCTGCCTACTCCCTCTTCCTTCAACCTCCCTGGCCTCACTGTTTCTGTGCTGGTCCTCTGGTGGCTCCAACAGCTGCTTGAACTCAACATTGACATGAACTTCGGCCCCCAGGAGCAAGGCCACCTTCAGCAGAACAAGCTGCAGCTGGCGAATACCTGCACACAGGAGAGAGGTGGTTTTGACACTATAGTCATCATCAGACAGAACCAGCTGGTCAAAGACTCACTGATGTGGTCGATGGAGCCTGCACAAAACTTTCCGTAGAACTTTTTGGCCCCAAGACTCCTCAGGTCGTAGATGGTGAAGGGCCAAAGGTGGAGCACGTTGTTTCTGGAGAACGAGTCCCTTTTCTCCAGGACTACCACTCGGGCTCCCATGAAGCAGAGCTCCACCGCTGTCCTGAGACCACAAGGCCCCGCCCCGATGATCACACACTGATCAATCAGAGAGGAGACAAGCTGACCAATCAGAAACAGTTTGTCTAAATGCATCGTTAGAGAAAACGGTAAAGCCTCACAGTCATGTTTCTGCAGACCCGGCCCCTCTGGTACTCCTGCTGTGCCGCCCTCCGGTCCAGTTTGGCCCACAGAGCATTGGCCTTCCAGTAGTTGAGCCGCCGTTTGATTGGTTGGTAGAGAGGCTTTTCAGTGGTGCTGTGATCCAGCTGCAGATGTTCGCACAGCTGGCTGAAGCAGCGCAGCGCTGCCCTGCAGGTCGATGCTGACACAAATTCATCAAACAACTCCTGAGCTTGGCATTCTGGGTAAGACTCATCTCCCATGGTGATCCCTCAAGGCTGCAGGGCATCATGGGAAGGGTGTCACCTGTTGGTGGGTCCCAGCTCCTCTTCTGACATCAGCTGAAAGGTAAAGAAGGAAAAGTTCAGACTTCTAACCTTCAGACAAAGGCTTTTAGGTTTTTCACTGTGACTCCGAATGAGTGTGGAGTAGATTTTGACAAGTCCAATGAAACTTTAGAACACGCTCCAATAATCCTTTTACGCTGGATTAAAACTCTGCTGTAATATAATCTGCCAAAGCAGATAATCCTATGTAGGGATTTTGAGATGTCTGCAAGATTTTTGTGGGATCTTGGTAGGATTCTTGTGAGGTGTTTGTAGGGTCTTATTTGGGTCTTTGCTGAGTTTTGGTAAAGTCTTTGAAGAGTCTTTGTAAGATTTCAGGGTCTTTGTGAAGTTTTGAGACTTGGACAGACGAAACTCCTGCAGCCAAACAGGGATCCTAAAAAGGTCTGAGGAAAAGTCAAAGGCTGTAAATACTCGTAAAAGGCATAAAATTAGTTTTCATTCTACAAGTGATTCCTCTGTAAGTTCAGTTGTAGTATAACAGTCCCAGAGGAATGGAGCCAGATCTGATCCAAGGTTTATGGAGGAGAAGTTCTGTCCAGCTGTGTGAAGTAGCTTCAGCATTGGAGTAATCACCTGAAAAAAGGCAAGTTGCTGAGGTTTTGGTCCAGACAGTGTCCAGAACCTCCTCTGGTGGATTTCTAACCTCCAAACTGAGAGGAATAACATCCAAACATTCAGGAATCTGGAGATTTTCAGCAGCATAAAGCAGATAAAGCTTCCCTCTCAGCTGTGATGGTCACATGATAGAAACAAAGACGCTCTCACACGCAGCCGACCCGTCCGTTCCAGACACCAGCTCACAGCCGGCCCGCTGTCTCCTGGTCATCAGAACCAGAGGTCGGCTCTGACCCGGGTCAGCCAGGTCTAGACAGCAGGAGCTAACCTTCAGCTTATTTTGCCTCCGCTGACCTGCTGGAGCTGCAGAGTGAAAACTGACATGGAGAATCTCTGCAGGTCATCAGCAGAACCAGCTTCACAGAAAACATGACAAGACCCACATGGTTCTACTGGATCAACTCATCTTTACCTGAATAAGACTCATCAGTGAATGTCAGAACCTTAACTTCATCATGGCTCTGAGAAGATTCGACTTTCTAACATTTGGATCAAGAAGTTCTGAAAAGATCTGAGCGTCAACATTCAGCTTGAAGTCTGAAAATGGGTGAAACGTACTCACATGTCAGCGTCTCCAACCGCCTGCAGCTCGTCTGACTGCTGCTGCTTGCTGTTAATCCACCCTAATCACACACACACCCTGTCACACACACACTCTCTGTCACACACACATTACGCCTTTCTATCTGGAAGGACTTTGTCTTGGTTTCTATTCATTTCTAAAGCTTAACCCAGACATTACTCGACCATAACAAACTCAACTTTGGGCCCCATAAGGAGCACAGGGGCCTCATAACGTAGTAGAAACGCACAAACACACACATCAGTTCTCACAGGACAAACAACCACAATGTCAAAGGTCATGGGGCGTGGTCAGACATTAGTCCCGCCCACCAGTGTCAAACAGAGATCTAATTCTGATCTGAGTTAACGAGCTTAACGAGAACCAAGCAGCAATCCCATCTTATCCTGATCTGAGTTGTAGTAAGGAGTCACAACACCAAAACGCCACCATCAGGATGAACTCAAATACCATCAGAATAAAGTCGGAATGACACAAGAATAAAGTCATAATATTACCAGAGTAAAGTCATATTGTTATTCTGGTAATATGACAATAAAGATGAAATAATATGAGAATATCCATAACGATGCGAGAGTAAAGTAAAGTCACAATAAAATAAAAATAAAGTCGGAACTTCCTCATCACGAAGTCGAAATGATACAAGAATAAAGTCGCAATATTACGAGAATGAAGTTGTAATATTACCAGAAAATATTAATATGAATATAAAGTAATATTCAGAAGTCATTGAAGTTGTTTGTTCAATAATCTTTTCATCATTGCATCTTTTATTAAAGTTAATGACATTCATGCTAATATTTAATTTATTTTAATAACTAATATAAATTATCTATCTAACTCTTTTCTTTTTTTTGTTTCCACTTTTCCCCTCAGAATTAAATCTGCCTGGTTCTCCGGTCCACGGCCCGGTCCACTCAGTTGGTTCTGGGCGGCTGGTTGTCCTGTAATCTTCCTCTGACTCCATCCAGCTCCCACCTGAACGGTTCCAGCCCCAAACCCGCATGGCGCCACCCGGACTCCCTGTCCACCACAGCCGGGTCCGGGGTACGAGGAGGCGGAACCGCGACCCAACTTTGAACCAAAGATCCTCCTCAGCCTGTCGGGGGAAATGACTAAGAGTTTTTTTACCGCGCCCCCTACAGGGATTATTTTTCTCTCTGCTTTTGCCTTCCCTTGCAATAAATGAGCAATTTCTATTTTATACAGTCACAGTGATTACAAATGTCAATTTAAAACCTTAAATACCTTTAAAGTTCCTCAGTGAAAAAGTGTTTATACATTATTAACCATAACTATTTTTGTCGCCTTCAAGACAAAAGGCCACATTAGTAGAACTTTTAAATAACATTTGTGTTCAAATATTGTTTTATTAATCAAATCAAAGCCGTCTTTATCGTAGGCTAGAGGTGCCATTTGTAAAGTTACACAGTAAAATAAAAGCAATAATTTGATTTAATTTGGCCGATCATACCTGTCACAAATTTATAAAGGTAAGATTTCCAAACTAAATATTTAATTCACCAGATAAATATTTATCTAGCTTTATTTAGCTTTCAAATTTAATATTTTGAATTTTGATACGCTTTTTTAGGAGTATTTTTTACTATGCTGTACTTTTGAAATCTCTCAATCAGGAAATGTAACTTTTAAGAGGAGAACTGAAGTCTTCAGACCTCTTTGGAGAAAAATCCAGGATTTCCCTGCTGCCAGATGGAAAACGTTTCCTCAGGATCTCCGGAGTTCCACTTCTGCAAATTAATCTACTCTATATTTTAAAATCCCGTCACTGAATATTTTAAAACTCCTTCTGCCTCTTTAAAAATTATTTCCTCAAAAGAGGGGAAAAAAAGTCCTTCGGCAGCCAATCATAAAGTCCTGAGTCCAGCCTCAATTCAGAGTCACTTTCCTTCCTCTGTGCAGCTCTAAGTTTAAAAAGATATTGCAAATAAAAATATAAAAATTTGTAATGACTTTCCTTACCAGCAGGTGGCAGCAGAGCATAATAACCCACAGACATCAGAAGCACCGCTTCACTGTTTATAACCAGAGAAGAAGACGAAAATCACAAATATTGGAACGCTGAGGGATTAATTTCTACAGGAAACCCGAACCGATCTTAAATTAGCTTATAAACACCCCGGAATCATTTAATAAGAACATTTAAATCTTCCTGCGTCATTCCTGCAGTCTGTGTCTTACCGGCTTCTGTAGCGCTTTGCGTCCTGCGGCGTGGCGTCGAACCGGCAGCTGTTTGGGTCGGAACCATGAGCCGAAACTACAACGATGAGCTGCAGTTTCTGGAGAAAACGGGCAGCACGAGCTGGAGGATCAAAAAGGGCTTTGTTCCCAACATGCAGGTGAGCAGGTTCGGTTCCGACAAAATCCGGGAGGGATCTGTCGGAGATAAATTGGACCTCAGGGTTCTGTTGGGTCCAGGCCGACTTTAAGAAGCAAGCCGAAAGAAGGAGGACCCCAAAATAAAGACAAATTTTGAAAAAAATTAAATTTAATAAGCTTGTTTTCATCAGTTTGATTAAGTAAAATTACAATGATACAAACAGAGAACAGAGTTCAGCCTGAAGGTCCAGCCTGACAGCTGCTGAACTCGTAAAGGGCTAATATAGATGTTGGATATTAGAGTTGGGCTGCTGTTTTAGGCTAACGTTAAGGATTCACGTTTATCTGTAAATGTCCTGCTCTAGTCTAAAGTCCTCCACAGATAAGAACCATGTCAATTTTTTCATTGAGCTTTACAATGGAAACTGGTGGAAGGAAAGTGTGACAGAATCTGCCTTGACCTTTTCCCTTCAGGTTGAAGGAGTCTTCTATGTGAATGATTCCCTGGAGAAGCTGATGTTTGAGGAGCTCCGGAACGCCTGCAGAGGGGGAGGTGAGTCTGGATCTGCCACGTGCCGCCTGCTGTCTCCCAGGTGTTCAGTCTCACCTGTCCTGGTTGCCTTCAGGTGTCGGAGGGTTTCTGCCGGCCATGAAGCAAATCGGGAACGTTGCAGCTCTGCCTGGAATTGTTCATGTGAGTACAACTGATTGATTTGAACCTTTGACAAGTCAAAACCTTAATCTAAAATGTCTCCGCAGAGGTCCATCGGACTCCCAGATGTCCACTCTGGATACGGATTTGCCATCGGCAACATGGCTGCCTTCGACATGAACGATCCAAACGCAGTAGTGTCTCCAGGTGGCGTTGGCTTTGACATTAACTGTGGCGTCCGTCTCCTGAGGACCAACCTGGATGAGCGGGACGTCCAGCCGGTGAAGGAGCAACTGGCCCAGTCCCTGTTCGACCACATCCCGGTCGGAGTTGGCTCCAAAGGAGTCATCCCAATGGGAGCCAAGTGAGTGGTTCTCCAGAATTGGGCAGGGTTCCCTGCCGGGCCTTGCCCACCTGTCTCACCTGTGTGTCCCCAGGGATCTGGAGGAGGCTCTGGAGATGGGGGTGGACTGGTCCCTGAGGGAGGGCTACGCCTGGGCCGAGGACAAGGAGCACTGCGAGGAGTATGGCCGGATGCTACAGGCTGACCCTAACAAGGTGTCATCCAAGGCCAAGAAGAGAGGCCTGCCACAGGTACGTCACAGGCCCCGCCCCCACAGGTCACTGGGATGATGGTGGCGACGGTGTAGGAGTTCGCCTCGCTATCAGTGGGTTCAATCTCTGCTCTGTCTGCCTCTGTTGTTGTGTCCTTGAGCAAGATATTTCACTCACCTTGCCTGCTGGTGGAGGTCAGAGGGTCGGTGGCGCCGGTGCTTGGCAGCCCGATACGACCCATTCAGACATACAGATGAATGACTGAATGTAGTGTGAAGTGCTTTATACTACATACTGACAGAGACGAAGCTGCCGTGCACCGGCACCACCGGGCCCTCTGACCTCCACCAGTAGGTCCAAGACTGCAAGACAAACTCCTGCCACAGTCGCCACCATTGTCCCATTGATAAAGCGCTATACACGTTCAGGCCATTTACCATTTACCTGCGAGTAACAAGTACGAACCGCTGTTCTGTCTGTGTCTGCGATGAAGCTGGGAACGCTTGGGGCCGGAAACCACTATGCTGAGATCCAGGTGGTTGACGAGATCTACAACGAGTACGCCGCCAAGAAGATGGGCATCGACCACAAGGGCCAGGTGTGCGTGATGATCCACAGCGGCAGCCGCGGCCTCGGACACCAGGTCGCCACAGGTACACCCGGTTTTCTAAAAGACAGCGTCAACACCCAGCAGTACCTCAGGTCCAGTTGGGTTTGACCTGATCAGGACACTAATGGGTTTGTTGTTTACAGATGCTCTGGTTGCCATGGAGAAGGCCATGAAGCGGGATAAGATCACAGTGAACGACCGGCAGCTGGCCTGCGCTCGCATCACCTCCCAGGAGGGCCAGGACTACCTGAAGGGAATGGCTGCTGCAGGGAACTACGCCTGGGTCAACCGCTCCTCCATGACCTTCCTCACCAGACAGGTACGCTCACCTGGCAGAGGCCCACCTGCTGACTAGCAGCTTGGTTAGATTACCCGAAGATTAACTAGTCCTTAACGGGTCAGTTCAGGTAGGCTCTGACTAGTCACAACCAGCTGATCTGAGGAATTGATCAAAGTTTCTAATAACTCATGCGATCGTTAACGAGTTGGTTCTCATTCGGTTGAGTTAATTGCTCGGCTCCACAAAGTGTCAAAGTTTTACAGACTATAATATTTGATTTTCTGGTACTGACCTGGATTTTAATTGCAGTCCATAAATTTTCATTTGGGTTGAAGTTGGAGTTTTGGGATGGTCATTCCAGGAAAATGTCCAGTTGGGATTATTGTTCTGTTAGAACATCCAGTTGTCTCCAAGATTCAAACACCTGACCCAAACTGGTCCACCTCAGAGCAAAGGATGTCCACAACCGACCCAGAACCTGCCAAGACTCAAGCCTTGAGTGACTAACTAAAAGCTAAATGTTTTTTGTATTGCACTTCAAATCAACAGCTGGTTGGTTGAAACTGGTGCACAGTTGGATGTCCCAACAGAGCCGTGATCCAATCAGAACGGGTTTTAGTGGCTGAAGTGAGCCAGTGTTAAGCTCCTGGCACCGCCTTACCAAAGGTTCGACCTCAAACCTGTGGATTAGGATGAAAAGCTGGGTTTGTTCCCAGCCAAACTAACAAACTATGACCAACTGGTCCAAGGGGAGTAGATCAAAACAGAATGATGATTGGATGGAACCTTCTGAGGTCACTTCCTGTTCAAGTTGGAGGACAATTCTTAAGAGTGAAAGATGGAGTATCTGAAAATCTGAACATTTCTACAGGAAGAACACTTTCACTTTTAATATTATGTTCAACTTAGAGGCCCAAACATCTTCTCAGTCCGTCTTTATTCGGTCTTCCAGGCCTTCTCCAAAGTGTTCGGCACCACGCCAGACGACCTGGACATGCACGTCATCTACGACGTCTCCCACAACATCGCCAAGGTGGAAGAGCACATGGTGGACGGGAAGCAGAGGACGCTGCTGGTTCACCGGAAAGGATCCACCCGTGCCTTCCCTCCTCACCATCCTCTGATCCCGGTGGACTACCAGGTACTCTTCCGACCCCTGTCGCTGCCGCTGGCATTAGTAGCTGTTCTGAAACATTCCTGCTTCCTTCAGCTCACAGGTCAGCCGGTGCTCATCGGAGGGACGATGGGAACCTGCAGCTACGTCCTGACAGGAACCAATCAAGGAATGACGGAAACGTTCGGCACCACGTGTCACGGAGCGGTAAGAGTCTGATCAAGAGATTCCCGACATCAGGGAGGACCTGGATGTTTGATTGACTTTCTGTTCTCTGTTGCAGGGTCGCGCCCTCTCTCGAGCAAAGTCCCGCAGGAATCTGGACTTCCAGGATGTCCTGGACAAACTGGCTGATATGGGCATCGCTATCCGAGTGGCGTCTCCCAAACTGGTGATGGAGGAGGTGAGGAAGACAATGATCTTTGATTAGAAACATTCCCAGAAACACCTCTGAGGAAGCAAACTGTTGATCTGGTTTCCTTTCAGGCTCCAGAGTCGTACAAGAACGTGACGGACGTGGTGAACACGTGTCATGACGCAGGAATCAGCAAGAAGGCCATCAAACTGAGGCCCATCGCTGTGATCAAAGGCTGAGCACCTTACAGACTCTTTACTCTGTACTGGTTCCTTTTTCTGCTTCTGAACAGTTCAGTTCATTTCTGTTTATAAATGAAGCTGAGAGTCTGGTTCTGCGCCAAGACCAGCTGTTTTTGGTTTACAAAATAAAAGCGATCACATGAAGCTTAAAAGTTTGTTTATAATACAGAACTATATAAACGTTGTTTCAATCCTCCTGCCAGATCCACCACAGGATTTTCCAACTTCATCCCGACCTCTACGGTTTCACACCTTTAACCTTATCCTCCCCAACCTCATTCTAACTTCACCCCCAACTCAACCTCATCAATAACCAGCTTCATTCCAGCCTAATCTCAAATGTATCCCAGTTTTACCTCATGTAATCCCAACCTTAATCTCAAACCAGTCTCTTCCTAAACCCAACCTAAAACTGCCTGGGAATTAAATTTTTAACCAGAAAACTCTGCATAACATCCAGGCGGGTTTAGGTTTCCTGTCCAACTCTGAATGTCTTATTTTGATTCAATGTTTCTCCCAGAATATTCCCTTTCCTGATGGTTTGATCAAGTTACATGAAATACTTTCTGCTCTGAGGTATTTTATCAGAAATATAGGACTCATCAGGAATGCAGGTTTTGGATTTTCTACAACCAAACATGAAGATGTCATTGCGTCAAACCACCACTAGAGGGCACAAGACAGAGCAGAGGCTTCCAGCTTCTGTCCAGATGATTGGCTGAGGAGTTTAACTGCTTGGAAAGTCAGTGGCGTAATAAAATAGAGATGTTTTAAACATCTAAAAACAACTGATTCTTTTTAAATCAGTTGTACTCCTGTTAAAATATTTTAGACTAAATCAGATGTTTTAAATATTTAAAGATTGTAGAAGAAAAACAAAAAGATATTTTTAAAACTGCTTTTATGATGAAATAAGATCTGCAGGAAATTTACTGAGTCACACATTCTGCAATGACAATGAGACCAAAACAGAAACATGATAAATAAACAGATCAGAAATGAAAACTCCTGGCAGTTCAACCGATTATTAGCGTTTAACTGAAATCTAAATTAGTAACAGAAAATATTTTTATGTAAACATTTCCAGAATAAATCAGGTCACGTTCAGCCACCAGTTTTTTTTCTTTACCTCATAAACTGGATCTTTATCTTGGCATTGATGGGCTTCCGTACAAGGCTCCCAGATGTGACAAATTCTTAAAAAAACTAAAGCTAGCATCTTTATTTACAGTTTTAACATCTTTTTTATTTACACTCGGATCCTATGTTGGATCAGAAACCGTCCAGAACCAGAACCTGGTTGAGCAGCCAGTGGCGTTGGTTCTGACGGACAGAAGACTGAAATGTTTCACTGCAAACCGAAAACAAGCGGATCACGGGAACGTTCCCACTTTGGGTTCCAGAGGTAAGGAGTGGGTTCTGCTCTGCCCAGGTTCCGATCCGAGTCCAGAACCTCGGAGCCGTTTCTGTGGGACGGCTCGTCGTCCGGTCAGAGCGGCGCTCCGACCTCCAGCAGGGTCCGGGCGGGATCACAGCTTGGCTCTCTGGAAGAACGCCTGCAGACAGATGGAACCGTCACAGGAAGCCCAACGGCACCAGAACCGGGTCAGAACGCCTCCTACCTTCATATAGTTCTTCAGGACTTTGACATCGGGCTGCTGGAGGACCTGGCACAACTCCTGGATCAGAACCAAGATGGCAATCAAAACCAACACCAGAATCTGAGCAGAACCACGGCTCTGGTTCTATCCTACCTGTGAGATCTCCGGAGTCACCTGTAGGGACGGCAGGTACTCATGCTGCAGGAACTGGATGAACTCTGACCCCTGAGGAGCAAACAGAACCTTAGAACCCGTTAAGAACCTCAGAACCGGGACGAACAAAACCGTTTTTACCCGTTTCAGATGGATCATCTTCAGCGTGAGCGCGCACTCCGACAGCGTCTGAGGAGCAACAGAACCATCAGAACCAAACGGGTCGAGTGACTGGGTTCAGACTGGGTTCGGTTCCAGACTCACCAGAACCGTCTGGGCGTCAGAGAGGTCAAAGGTCGGTTTGAGCGGCGCCAGGAAGCAGGCTGGGACGATGTGTTTATAGGTAAAGTCAGGGAAACCCACCATCCCGTCCTTCCCGCCTGCAGATCGGATCAGAACCGCACACAGATTAGTCCCAGAGGCTTACCGGAACCAGAACCGAGGTCACGGTGCGGAGACGCACCCCACAGCTCCACTAGCCGGGTCAGGATGATGAAGCAGGTCTTCTGGGCGATCGGGTCCGGGAACTCCACGGCGCCCTGGATGATGGTGAACAGAACCCGCTCAATGTTTTCTGCTCCTGGAACCAGAACCAAACGGGTCACATGACCAACATCTGGACCGCCAGCCCAAATGTTCTGCTGCTCAGGTCGCCTCCAGCTTCCTGAGCCCAAACAGAACCGGTTGTGATCTCGTGGCCTCTGCGCTCACCCTGATTGGCCAGCACCTCGTTCATGCCGCTGCCGGCCACCGTCTGGATGAAGGCGAAGTAGCTCCGCCGCAGCATCTGCTTCTCCAGCGCCGCCGTCTGGTCGTTCTCCTCCGCGGGTCGGCCCAGAACCTCGAAGATGGCCAGGACCAGCGGCATGAAGATCTGCTGCAGGAAGGGTGACACCTGGCGCTGCAGGGAGAGGAGGAGTCAGCGAGGCGCCGCGGGGAACCACAGGGTTCTGGTTCCGGATGTACCTTGAACTTGGCCGTGATCTGGCTGATGAGCGGAATGAACTCCTGCAGGTCTTTGGCCTCGCAGTCCTTCAGCATGTGCTCCGAGGCGGCCGGGATGAAGGGCAGCACCTCCTCCTCCAGGCAGATGATCATGCGATGCAGAAAGGAGCGCACGGCGCTGCGCAGCGCCCCCCGCTGGACGGGGCAGCTCAGCGCCGGCAGGAAGCTATGCAGGCAGTCCCTGTAGACCTCGGTGCAGCCGCACTGCTTCACCGTCTGCTTGTTACTGAACGCCTTGCTGGTCCGGCTGCAGAGACGAAGGAAGAGGAGTCAGGCGGGTCCGAAGGAGCCCGCCGGTTCCTCCCTAAACCGGAGAGATGCTGGCTCTGACCTGGCGAATCCCACGGCGTGGCTCAGGCAGTCGGCCAGCGCGGCCTGGTGCTCCTCCACGCTCTCCTGCAGCAGCTTGGTGAGGAGCAGGCGGAAGGCGTCCGTCAGCGGCGCCAGCAGACTCCTCATCAGAACCTGCTTCCGCTCCACCGGACTCTCGCCGCTCACGATGAGAACCCCGGCTGCCTCGAACATGAAGAGCTGGTCGTCACTGGTCAGCAGCGCCAGGAAGCCGTTCTCCTGCAGGAGGAGGAGTCAGGGAGTCAAAGTAGTCAGGGTGAAGGGCTAAGGCAGTCAGAGGAGAACAGCTGTATCTCTGCTTACAGGAGGAGCGAGCTCCAGCAGGTCCTGGATCCGGGTCAGAATGTCCTCGATGAACGCCGTCATGTGTTTACTGGACAGAAATAGACATGTGGTCAGAGCAGGGAGTGGAGCCCCAGTCCTGACCCAGAGACAGGCCCGTTTACGACCCGTTTCAGACCGAGAACTCACTGCAGAGTCTTGATGAACCTGGAGAACAGGTAGGCCACTCTGCTCCGGACCTTGGGGCTACTGTGTCTCAGTCCTCTCTGGTCCAGGAACGCCATCTGAGACAGACACTTCCACATCAAAATGCAGTTTGGATCATCAGAACCGTTCTCTGGGAGCCGGACTCACCAGAACATTGGGAATGTGCTGCGGTTCCACGATAAAGAATTTATCATATCTGACAACTGTTTCAAAAAACTCCAGAGACACGGAGGAGTGCTGGTAGCCGCTGACGCCGCAGGAAACCAGCTGAGGAGAGACAGGGAGCAGTGAGGGACGGCAGGAGATTCTGGTTCTGAACCACTCCTCCTGAAACCTGCCCGGTAGATGTTCTGGTTCTGATCCGTTCCAGATGTCGGGTCATGTGACTCACCGTCCTCATCATGTCCTGCAGCGCGCTCGTCTTCGCCGAGTCGCCGGAGAAGTGAGCGCCATGAGACGCCGGCAGCGCCTCGCCCAGCATGTAGAGCAGCCGGATGGCCACCTCCACCTCCATGAACGGCGCCGTCTGCCACCTCCTGATGGTACACAGAACTGGGTCAGAACCTAGACCGGCACCAGAGCCGTCGTCATCATCGCCTGTACTCACTGCATGGTGCTGGTGAAGACCCGGCGCACGGCTTCCAGTAGCAGCTCCGGAGAAACCTGAGCCAGGCGGTCCAGCAGCATCTTCAGCTGCTTCCTGTACTCTACGAACATGGCCTCATCTTCACCCTGGAACACATCATCCTCATCATCATCCCCAACTCCACCACCATCATCATCCCCAACTCCACACAGGAACACCACCCACCTCGTTCTCAAAGTTGTACTCGTCATCGTAGGTCAGCTTCTTCATCACAGCCAGCATGACGGCCTGCAGACACTCAGAGCTTTAACACCAACCAGTAGCTGAAAGCCCCAACATCTCCAGCTTCAACCATCGTGACTCACCTCGATGTTTGCCTTCTGCTGCTCCGTCAACTGAGGAAGCTGCAGAGAGAGAACTGAGTCAGAACCTGCTGCAGAAGGATCCAGACCCACCTCCTCTGGGGAACTCACCTGTTTGAGCACGTGCAGGTAGTCGTAGCAGAAGCCCACCATGTTGGTCGAGATGTCGTCGTCTTCATGCACCAGCAACTGCAGCAGCAGCGGCACCTTGGCCTCCACCGCATGAAGAGTCTCCGTCGCCTCCTTCACGTTCCCAGACTTCACCAACTTGGACCAGCTCAGGACCAAACTCTGGCCCATCCCGTTCACCAGCCGGGAGAACTTGGCCAGGAAGTCCACATCTTCTTCCTGAGGGACCAGAGGAAATCATTGGACCTGAACCAGAAGAGTCTGGTCTTAAACCATAAGATTCTGGTCCTGGAGCCTAAACGACAAAGTTCTGGTCCTACACCCTCAATATCAGGAGATTCCTGTCTTCAACCAGGAGGTTCTGTGTTGGTGCTGTGAGGACGATTCCTACCTGTTCGATGTTGAAGAACCCGGCCGACTGCAGAACCTGGCACAGCGATTCCACCAGCTTGGTTTTATCCACCGGGTCCATCCCCTTGTTGACAATTTCAAACAGGCAGTCGCAGGCCTCTTCTCTCAGGTCCTCCATGGACATCTGACTCAGCAGCAGGTTCACAAACCTAGAACAAGACGAACCGATGACCCACAGAACCATCCAGAATCTCCTCGAGCGGGTCAGCTGATTGGTGCGTTCGCTGACCGGTCGTTGGCGATGAGGTTGAGGTCGATCCAGGACACGTAGGCGCCCACCACCTCCAGACACTGACAGGTGAGCTCCGGGTGGGTCTGCTGGTACGCCGTCAGGATCTGGAACCAGGATTCCACTAGGCTGGGGATGCACTGCTCCCTCATGGAGTCTTTGATCAACGTATTCCTGCGGGTTTCCTGCAGAACACGGTGCCGGGTCAGAGTGTGGACCAGAACCAGAGCCTCCTACCCGTTTGCGCATGCTCACCTCAGATGTGTGCACGATGTCTCGGTCCACGACCTCGGCGTCGATGGCCATCAGCGTCCGCAGGTAGATGTCGACACCGTGTGGGTTCAGACCCACCAGGTTCAGGATATCAAAAAAGAACTTGGGCCACAGAGTGAGGTACTCCATGACGAAGGTGAGGGCGAACACCTGGGCCGCCTTGTTCCTGATGAAGGCCTTCTCTGGCTGAGCATTCATCAGCTGCAGAGCGAGGAGAACATGATCAGGAGGAATGTCTCAGGTTCTGACGGAGCCTAGGTAAAGGTGACGGTACCTGGGTCTGCAGCCACTTCATCAGCGTCTCTCTGATGAGCTGCTGCTGAGCTGCGCTCAGACCTGCATGTCTACAACAACAACAACACGAGTCAGAAGACCTGCAGAGCCCACAGCCCACCAGGAACACCTGCTGCTCCTCACCTGAACTTGATCTGGTGCTCCAGGACTTGGAAGCAGAAGAACTTGACGTGGACGTCGCTGCAGAGAAGAACCGTGAGCAGGTGTGTGTGTGTGTCAGTAAATCTTTCCTTGATGAGCAACAGAGATTTAGCTGAAGTATTGAATCCTGTGCTGCGCTCTCAGCAGACTCTCACCTGTAGATACCTTTAGCCAGCGCGTCGGCGCAGACCTCCCAGGCGCCCTGAGACTCCTTCAGCTGCTCAAAGTAAGCCAAAGCCTGCAGAGACACACAGTAAGCTTTACCCTGCAGGCGAACAGCGCCCCCTGTCTGTGCGGACAGAAAACGGCCCGTTGAGCAGTCTCACCCTCTGCCTGTAGGGGGCGTCGGCGTTGGGGTTGAGCCCCAGCAGTGCCTGCTCGTCCATGACTGCAGAGACAGACTGGCAGGCCATGCAGGGGTTAACTCTCCTCACGGTGGGCTCGGTTCCTCGGTGCTGCAGCGGAACAGCTGTGGAACATCTGCAGGAGAACCGGGAGTTAACCACGTCCCCAAGCGGTCAGCACAACTCCTGGGTTCTGGGCCCATTTCTGGGCCCGTCTGAATGAATTATGGGCTTTAAGTTCTGGTGATTGCTGGACTCAACTCATCAGAACCAGAACTGAAGTCCAACTTTCTGACTGAACTATTATTAGTTTACTGAAGCAAACAACTGTACCGCTAAGGTCAGCTGTCACACCACAGTAACCTGGTGCCGGTTACTATGGTTACCGAGTGGCTGGGAAATAACCTGGTATTGGTTACCACCACTAGTTAAAGCTGTATTTAGGCTACATGATGGGTAGTTAGTGACATGCTATTAAACATTACTTAGATTATTTAACATTCTTTGTATATAATAAGTTAGTGGATAGTTAGTAGCTGGCCATTAAACATCTTGGATATTTAGTGAAAAACACTAAAAGGTTAACTAGTTCTTAGACCATCTAACCCATGCACAGGTTACTAAGTGGTTAGCTCACAGTTATGGGTCTCTACTGGTAGTTAATGACAGTTACTAACCTGTGTTGGTAGTTAATGACAGTTATTAGCTTGTATTGGTAGTTAATGACAGTTACTAACCTGTGTTGTAGTTAATGACAGTTATTAGCCTGTATTGATAGTTAATGACAGTTACTAGCCTGTTTGTAGTTAATGACAGTTACTAGCCTGTTTGTAGTTAATGACAGTTACTAGCTTGTATTGGTAGTTAATGACAGTTACTAGCTTGTATCGGTAGTTAATGACAGTTACTAGCTTGTATCGGTAGTTAATGACAGTTACTAGTCTGTATCGGTAGTTAATGACAGTTACTAGTCTGTATTGGTAGTTAATGACAGTTACTAGTCTGTATTGGTAGTTAATGACAGTTACTAGTCTGTATCGGTAGTTAATGACAGTTACTAGCTTGTATCGGTAGTTAATGACAGTTACTAGCTTGTATTGGTAGTTAATGACAGTTACTAGTCTGTATCGGTAGTTAATGACAGTTACTAGTCTGTATTGGTAGTTAATGACAGTTTGCAGTTAGTACTAAGTGTCCGGTGGGTCAGCGGCCTCCGGTACTTTGTTTATCCCGGACTCTGTGGTCTTTAGGCGGACTGTTGCACTGATTCTAACCGCCGGTTCTGGACGGTTCGCGGTAGTTGGTTCTATGGATATGATCAGAAGTTACTGACAGTCGATGTTCGGTTCGGATCGTGTTTCTGGATGACGGGCAGGACAGACGGATCGCTTTAACAGCAACATGATGCAACACGGTGCCAACACCTGCAGCATGGCATTTACTGCCGGGCTTACAGTCAGTAAACAGAGAAAACATCGGCCTCCATGTTCAACCAGAGCCGGACAGCTGGATCAAGGTCCCCTCTCTGGATCAACACCCCATCAGCCTCTCAGGCCGCAGAATCACCGCTGAAAGCTAAAACTTTTGCCCAAACACAGCGAGCTGACTGCGGCTAGCTGGTTTACCTGCTGCTGTAGGAACCAGAGGCGGTCAGATGGGCTCAAATCAGCCCGGAGTTCAAGCAGAGCCGGTACCAACCGACAGACACAGGAGTTTCTAAGTGTTATTTAGTTCTGTGTGTCTCGGCCCGGTTCCGTTAGCTGCAGTCGGTCACTAACATCCCACAAAGCGATCATTCCGCCCTTCATTGTCTCCCCGGAGAAACCGATCTACTCACCGTACTGAAGGCTGACTCCTCCGCGGCTCTCTGTCCCGCTGGGCTATCACAGAATCACGGGGGACCCTCCAGAAACCGTCCGCATGTCGTCAGGAATCACACGGCGCAGCCAGCATGTCCGCCGCGGGTTTATATCCGGGTCAGGAGGGCCAGGGAGGGGGGTAATATTCACTGTGGCCTCTTGGGGGCGCACTGAGCCAAAGACATACAAATACATTCATGAAACGTTAACTGAAAATACCCCAAAATAGAACTCTGGTAATTTTGTCTGACACAATTCTTTATTCATAAACAAAGTGCTAAGATCGTCCCCAGTTATTTTTGTTTATTTATTTGAATTCCAGTTATATTTGAAATCTCTGAAGTGTATTGAAACATATGAATACATGACTGAAATATTAATGAAATTGCCCACTAATGCATGTTAATCCTAAAATATTAATCCCATTGTCGTAGTTTATTTTTTATATCAATTTTGCTGTTGTGTTCCCATTTCTAAGTCTGCCTCTGCTATGCATTCTATAGAGTGACACTATTGTAATTGCCACATTTGTTTGTGCTTACTTTGACTAGACAAAGTAAAAAAAAACTGTGGGCTGAGCTAAAATAAATAAAACTGAGAAATTCAACTACAAAAAATACAAAAAAAAAACGTTACCTGAAAATATGCATTTTGGGGGGGGTTCGATTGTAATCTAGTAGGCGGTTACCGCCCAGAACCAGAATTATTTTATCATTATTATTAAAACATAATTCTAAAAATATTAGTCGTACATATAAAATGACATATGTGTGTAATTTTATATTTATTACTCGTATTATTAATAGATATATTTTTTAAACTAAGACGGCGAACTATTCACGTGTCCGTGGTTCAGCCAATGACAATTACATGTACACTAGTAAACGTGTAATTATTAGTTCAGCCTATCACAGTGTGAGTCGTAAACTGTATCTGGGTAGATTCATTACCTCCTTCCACTTGACATGCGCAGTATCCGCCTTGCTACCTCCTCTTTCACTGTGGCGCTGAGCGACAGACACCATGAAGGCGTCCGGAACAGTAAGAGTGTCCTTCATTTTAGCAGTTTTAGCGCGTTTTACACGGTTACGAATGGCTCATATAGCAGTCTGATGTAATGTTAGTTCGGTTCTTGTGCGAATTTGTGCCAAATATCAACTTTAGAAGGGAAATATTAACGTTTTTTTCACGCCGCTGCCGCTCCAACATGGCTGCCGCGGCACCATGTGGACGGAAAGCAGCTAAGAGATAAACTGAGACTCTTTCTGGCTCAAAGTTTAAAATGAACACATAATTTGGATTTGTTTGGCTAGTAATGTTTGGGTCAGGTCTTGGCCCTGGTCCACAACCAAAGCTAGAATTTTTCAGGTGTGTAACTAAAGCAGAAACCCGCCGTCATGATCCAGTTTAACGAGTTGTGTATCGCGAGTTTCAGCTCCTGGATTATAGTTTATATCAGTGCAGATTAGTGCTAAAAGTTCTGCTCCTGCTTTAAAAAGCCCATATATGTTCTGGAACTGCAATACCAGGAACCGAGCGGATCGTTTTGAAAACGTTTAGCATCCCCAGCAGAACTCCTTTAAAAAATCTCCAGTTTTAAGGCTTGGTTCGGTTCCGGCGAGATGCAGAAACACTGAGGGGAACATGAACCCAGCAGATGCTAGTTGAGGAGATCACGGTCGGTTCGGCTCAAATAACCAACAATAGGCTTGATGGCGAGTGAAGAACAGTAAAATAATCACTCAGATACTCTGGGGGTTGATAAATTTATTACCAGCCTATGTTTCCATGAAAGGTTCAACTTATGTTGGTTAAATTTTTAATTATAGTCATTCTGTTGAGTCCAAAAGTGAGGATAATTAAAGTAAAACACATTTTACCATTAAAGTTGGCTGAAGAGGCACTCTGGCTATTTACAAAAAAAAGAAAGGTAACTTTCTGGTTTCTTTTCAAATGCAGTTCAATCCTAAAAATTCATTTCCAAAATACTTTATTTATCCTAAAGCCGGGGTGTCAAACTCCAGTCCTGGAGGGCCGCTGTCCTGCAACTTTTAGATATGCCTCTGCTGCAGCACCTGAATAGAATAAATGGGTCATTAAGGTTCTGGAGAACTGAGCTACACAAGCAGGAGGTGATTAAAACATTTCATTCCAGGGTTTTGTACCTGTGGCTCATCTAAAACCTGCAGGCCAGTGGCCCTTAAGGACTGGAGTTTGACACCTGTATCCTAAAGGAAAATTAAAACTAACTCAAATCATCCAAGATCTCCAGAAGCAGTCAGTGTTCCAGCAAATCTGAGGAGGCCTCTAGGGGTCAAAGTTCAGGTGTTTGAGGTGCTAACCAGCGGAGAAGATGCTGCACTCAGAGTTAGAGAATCTAATCAGTGAATTTCTGGTTTATTTGTTGGTAAACATTAAATCTCCTTCAGGTGAATCAGTTTTGTTGTTTCTGTTTCTTTACTGAATCAAATCAGTTTTTCAGGAAATGATGCAGATTTTGGCTTCAGTCTCAGAAATCTCCGGTTTAAACCTTTTAAAGTCAAAGAATCAGTGAGATGTTCTGTTTGTGTCCTGGTCTGTCAGGTTCTGACCCAAACATCCGATTTGGTCCTGCAGCCTAACCCAAAGGTCCCGCCGTCCTCCATTGGCGGGACTTTGTCAGGCGTGCAAACAGAACCAGAACCTTGTCGCCTTTCTCTGACTCTGGTGTCTTTGAAAGTGAATTCTTGGTCCGACACTTTGACCTTTGACCCGACTGGTCCTGTGTGGGAGGTTCTGTTTCTGATCCCGTCTGGTTCCGCCCGCAGCTTCGGGAGTATAAGGTCATTGGGCGCCTGCTGCCCTCGACCAAGAACCCGGCCCCGCCGCTGTACCGCATGAGGATCTTCGCCCCGAACCACGTGGTGGCCAAGTCCCGCTTCTGGTACTTCGTGTCCCAGCTGAGGAAGATGAAGAAGGCGTCTGGAGAGATCGTCTACTGCGGCCTGGTGAGTGGACCGGAACCGGGGGGGGGGGGGGGGGTCCGATCCTGGTCAGAAGGGAACCGGGGGGGGTCCAATCTGTCTGGTTCCACTCTGACTGGTTCTGATGGTTTTGTTTGAATTTAAATCAGGTTTTCAAGGTTTGTAAAATTCTTGATTTCTGTTTAAATAATTAAAAGTTCTTTATTCATAAACTGCAGAGTTTGGTAATTAAGTGAAATTCAACTTAAGTGTCACAATAACCAGTAAGTCAATTAATAACACAATAAATTAAATTAACTCAATAATTTCTATTCTGATTAATAATTTTTTAAGGGAAATTTGTTTACAGATGTTATAATTCTTTCTATTGTTTTTGTGTTTTTTTCTGTATTTTGGAAACATAAAATATTTTCTGGTTTTTAATGTTCTTATATCAGAATTGGTCTTTGAGGGACAAACTGGTATTATGTCATTATCAATATATTGCTTGAAAATGGTCTCATAGCAACAATATTGTAATTAATCACTGAGGAAATTAATCATTCAGCAAATTGTGTTGACAGTCCTAATTAAAAGCCTTAATGTTGAGTTTACTGTTGGACCAGATATTTATTTCATATAATAATGAACTGGAACTGACTGGAGTTCATTGTATTGACTTTATTTCCAAAGCTGTAAAAGTTAGAAACAGATTTTCAACGTCTGGATGAAATAATCCATGAATTATTTTATAGTTTCCATTTCTGGATAAACAAAACTATTTCCTGAACATAAAAACCTGAAACTGAGACAGTAAGAAGTTTTATCAGAGAAAGTTCAACTACATTTTTCTACAGTTGGGTGAAACGGAAAGCTTCAGTCTGGTTCTGTTCTGGTTCCAGGCCCGGTAACTGGACCAATCTGAAACATCAGGATGTTTCAGCTGCTTCCTGCAGGGGGAGCCACAGCTCAGACCCGGTGTTCTGACTATCAGTGCTACCTCGTCAGATTTTCCTACCATAGCTCGGATAGATGGCTAAGTCTATCTGTTGGTGCTACCCGTCTAAAACTGCTATTGTCATGTTTACAAACTATAGCGGGTTATTAATGTTAAATATATTGGATAAGAATATTTGAGTGACTGAAGTAGAAGCTTGGTTATGGTTAGCTTAGCATCGGAACAATTTATATCATCACGAAACCACAAGAAGGTCACTTCCTTCATCTGAATATCCTACCCGTTTAAAATGAAAAGCTGTAGGTGTTTGCACTAATCCTTTTATTACAATATCCTACCGGTTAAAAAATATTTTAAATACAGAGGCGTTAGTAAGAATAAAACGGTATCAGACAGAGAAACACGTTTTTATTGGACTTTATTAAAGACAAATAAATACAGATCAACGCAACTCTTTTTTCTACATTAATTGATTTCATACCGTCTGTTATCAGCAGAACCACGATGTGTCACTGGAATGATGAGATATGATTAATATACACTAATATTACACGGCTATTATAGCTTCAATGTCACATAGCATCGCTACCATCTATTTAGAAAAGTTGAATAATAAAAAAGTGTAATTAATCTAAAGTATTTTAAAATATAGAGACAAAAAAGCCCACAAAACAACGTATTTTGGCCTGATTAACCGCCAAATAATAACTTGTTTACAGTAACAACATTGCAGACGACAAACTAAAGACATTTATAGATAAATTTATAAGCTGCCTGTCATGTAAAGTAAAAGCATGAAGTAATACAGCAGCTTAATGAAAGCCAGGTATTAAATAAATTAAATAAAACTTACCGTAATCTTAAATGAAATAAAACACATGAAACAAAAAGGATGTATTTATAAGAAATCTTCTGAGTCAGCAGATTGTGACGTAGCATCGATGAGGTCATCACCGCAAGGTAGGACGGTTTTACGGGTAGCACAGATAAACAGAACACCGGCCTGGTTTAGCCCTGTGAGCTGACTGGTTTGGTTCTGAAAGCTGCAGCTCTGGTTCTGATGGTTCTGACCCGTGTGTTCAGGTCCATGAGAAGACTCCTCTGAAGGTGAAGAACTTTGGGATCTGGCTGCGCTACGACTCCCGCAGCGGAACGCACAACATGTACAGAGAGTACCGAGACCTGAGCACGTCTGGAGCCGTCACCCAGTGCTGTGAGACACACACACACACACACACACACACAGAGACACACTGAGACTCTGAGACACACACTCTGAGAAACACAGGCACACACACTCTGAGACGATCGGTTTCTTTGTGTACACGGTTCAGCAGTGAGGCGGTTCTAGTTGCTTGACATCATAAAATTACAAAGTTTTACAGAAAATGTCAGTCAACTGATCAAACGTTATATTTTGATGAGTTTGATCAGATATTGATCAGTGTTTCATTGATGATGTTTCCATAGCAACTCTAACCAGCTGGATTTAAAGGAACTCAGTTTTTTCTTTTGTTGCCATTTTTCAGTTTTCTGGAAGTTTGTTCCAGATCTGTGGTCCTAGAAGCTAAATTCTGCTTCTCTATTTGGTTCTGGTTCTGATGCAGAGCAGAACCAGCAGGTTGATCCAGCAGCAGAACTTTATTCTGTTCAGTGATTTTTAAACTACTGGGTGGTGTAGAACTAGATGATGTAGAACTAGATGATGTAGAACCAGGTGGTGTCTCTATCCTCCTGGTTCTAGTCAGAACTCCAGCAGCAGCGTTCTGGACCGTTGGGTTGTCAATCAGACCTGTGAAGACGCTGCTGCAGGAATCAAAGCCACTAAAGAGAAACTAAAGCCTGGATGAGTTTCTCTGATCTGAGACTTTAGTCTCTGGTCATGGAAATGTTCTGCAGCTGGGAGAAGGCCCACTTTGGAACCCAAGGGTCAGAGGTCAGTCTGATCTCTAGTTTCCAGATGGAAGAACTGAACCTGTGCCGACTCTACATCTATAGCTCTAGATCAATAACTCTAGATCGTTTCTCTTTAATAACTTCAATTTCTGTTCAGAAAGTTTTGGCCCGTCCACACATTTCTGTTTTCAGCATCTGTTCAGTGATTGGATGGGGTCAATGGTCACCTGATGACATTATAATGTAGAGTTGTTATCATCTGCGTTGTCATGGTAGCTGATCTTATCTTATGGTATAACCCGGGTCAGTGGGAGCTTATAAATATTAAATCAGAGAAATCCTAGGATTGACATGGTTCTGACCCGACTGGACCCGGCGGTTCTGACCCGTTTCCTCTTGTTTGCAGACCGGGACATGGGAGCCCGCCACCGTGCACGCGCTCACTCCATCCAGATCATGAAGGTCCAGGTCATCGCTGCCAACAAGTGCCGCCGACCCGCCATCAAGCAGTTCCACGTGAGTGACCCGACCCAAACCGACCCGACCTGGGCGATTCTGAAACCGGCTACTGAGCCTTTCTGGTTCTTGATGTATTCTAACCGAACGGTTCTGGTTCCAGGACTCTAAGATCCGGTTCCCGCTGCCCCACCGGGTTCTGCGCCGGCAGCACAAGCCGCGCTTCACCACCAAGAGACCCAACACCTTCTACTGAGGAGACGCAGAAATACAGAGAATAAAGAAATCTGGAGAAAAACCCGACTCTGTTTTTACTGCAGCTGAGTAATCCAGTCCACACTATTAAATATCAGACAGATTAATGTGAGGCTGCAGCCACGGCATTTATTACATTTATCCTGATAAATTTCAGAAGAATTTTGACTTGTTTCGATAACTTTTTTAACGATAAGTTTAAAAAAAAAACCCATCTGGTTTATTTTCATCATTTCTCCCACTGTTTATTCAATGAGCGTCAATAATTTAGAAAATATGGTTAAATGTATTTTAGTCGCTGGTTTCTGAAGATAATTTTGAGTTTTTATCAAGAGCAGTTTATTTGATCTCATCACTGATCCACATACTTATCTACAAAATAATAAATATTGTCACTGCTGCTATCGGTTATTTTAATAATCAGTTATTCTGCTGATTTTACATTTAATTAATATTCTGTACATACAGACTTAAATACATCAGAAAATTGAAATAAAGGAATGTAAAAGATTTTCTCTAATTGAAGCTGGTTAAAACTTCTGGTAGATTTAAATGAGTTTATCTTTTTTACAGATTTCTTTTCATTTCTGCTGTTTCAGCAAATGTCCTTTTTAAGTTTCTATGCTTCAGTTAATGATTAATTAGTTTCTAAATTAGTTTATTTCAATTGATTCATTCTGATTAATTAATTGATACTAATTCAGAATATTAATCATTAAAATAAAAACCCATAAAGGTCACATCTAAAACCATCCCTGGGGAAATGAGGCTGATGCAGTTCCGTCATCTGTCCACATGGAGGCGCTGGTCTGTAAGGCATAACGGTAGAGCAGTGAGAGCTGGACAGAAAACCAAAAATTAAAAAATTAAAACTACTTCAACATGTTTTACTCAAGTAAAAGTAAAACGTATCCGTCCAAGAAGTTTCTCGAGTAAAAAAATATTTGGTAAAAAGTTTATTGGAGTACTAAGTGATCAAATTATCAATCATTTAATATTTAACAAAATCAGGCAAAAGGACATTTTTCCAAAACAGTTCAATTAAAAAAAATTTTATTTTTGGTTTAAAATGTTTTTGTTTCTCATTCAGTGGGTATAAAATCCAGAAATTTTACTCGGAGTAGAAATACTTCATAAAATTACTCAAGTAAAAGTAAAAAGTGCAGCGTAGTAAAAATGCTTATAAAAGTAAGCATTTTCAAAAAAGTTACTCAAGTAAATGTAATTGAGTAAATGTAACTAGTTACTGTGGTTCTAGTCAACAGAGGAACATCAAATATATATTAATATAAAATATAAAAACGTTTTAATAAGCCTAATTACAACATCAACAGGAGATTTTAACCAACAGAATAAGGTGAAATGGAGTTTCTCCATCAGGTCCAGTCAGACTGACGGACCGGTCCGGTTCTGTGGACTGATTTGGATCAGGAGCGTTTCAGTATGTGAACAGAATCAGATCCAGACAGAACCAGCAGCTTGTTGGCCCTAGAGCCCCCCTGCAGAGAGACGAATTACTGCAAAACCCTGAAAATAACAGATTCTAACGGCTACCGTCAGTCCGACCCGCTTCAGTTCAGCCAGAACAGATGATTGGACTATGCCGTTACTGACTGTGAGGATCAGAGGTTCTCCCGTTGTTTTATGGGAATGTCGAGTCGGACGCAGATCTGTGGGGAATCGTTTGTAAAGTAACAAGCCTTAACTTGCTTACTAAATATTTAGTTGGAAAGTTTAGCTCCAGATATTTTGGAGCAAAAAAACTAAATATTTAGCTCCAATCGAAATATTTAGTTTGAAGCTAAATATTTGGTTTGCTAATTAAATATTTAGCTTCAAGATAAATGTGTAGTTTCAGTTTGTAAGCTTTAGCTCGCTAACTGCTTAGCCAACCTCACACCTGCTCTCCAACTCGGCTATGTGACGAGTTTTGGCAGCGATGAGGCACCGTAGACTCAGGGTTAGTGTGAACTCAGTTTAGTTAGTAGACTCAGTTTATTCACAGTGTGAATAAATTCATAATTTACTGAAGAGACAAAAAAACTATCCAAAAGTAACTTACAAGATGTTAGGTGTGGCCAGCAGAGGGCGCTGTTTCAGTTACATCAAATTGCTTAGACTAACCAGAACCTAAACGTTCCCTGAAGAATCCGAACCAAACATCCCAACATTTTTCCAGTTTTCACAGAAACACGTCGCTGTTAATGTTCCAAATGTTAAACAGGCCGGAAGCCTCGAGGAGAAACAGTGGCCCCTGGTGGCCGCAGCGCGGTACTGCGGCCGAGCGGCCCCTGAGAGCATGGTGATCTGATGTTGATTGAGTTTCATAAAGGTTGCCATCAGTCACAGCAGAGCTCTAAGGAACCGGTCCGTTTGAAGCCAGGCCGCTCCCAGAACCAGCCAGCATGACCCGGTGATAACCGGGCCCACAAATCCGATTCTGATGACACCGGCTGTCAGCAGCCGCCAATGAGGCAGCGGAGCCTCAATAGAGGAGGCTCTGTTCTCCCAGGGGAGGAGGAAGAGGAGCGTCTCCGCATTCGGCAGGAGGAAGATCCAGTTGGTCTGAGCTGGTTCTGGTTCCGTTTAAGGTCATGAAGCTCGTTGGGGTCGTTAGGTCATGTAGCTCGTTGGGGTCGTTAGGTCATGAAGCTCGTTAACTCCTGTTTCTTTCCTCATTGGACCAAATGATTAATTTCGAGCATTTTCCAGGGGTTGTTGGCTGCAGATGAAGGTCTGGTTGTAGTTTGCTGTTCTGACCCGGTGAGACCCAGTCAGAACCGACGGTACTGCTGAGCTCTGCGCTGCGGCGCCACCTTCAGGCTGTGTCTGGGCGTTTCCTGCAGACGTGCCTCAGATCCAGGCAGAGTTGAACTTTCTCTGCTCACAATCAAAACAAGGAAGAGGAGCTTTCAGCGCCGAGCTCCACGCCCTGACAGAGGAACCGGAGCGGGTCCACCCACACCCAGAACCCCCCCGACACCGGGCCTTACAGAACCAGAACCACAACTCAGGTCAGTGAAGACAGAACCACCAGCTGCTGATTGTAAGTTAAAATTTAAATGAATCGTTCAACCAGACATAAACCTAAACACACATTTTGTTTTCAAACTCCACTGAAGTTTATTTCACTTTCAGGTTGCAACAAAACTACAAACCATCTTTACAGTGAAACACTTTGTGTAACTGTTTCTTGGGGGTTTTTCAGTCATCCTGCGCCCGTCCTAGGTGGGGCGCCCCACACTTTGGGAACCACTGCTCTAGGAGGACCGACGGGCCGCATTTGGCCCGCGGGCCTTCAGTTTGTTTGAAGCTGGTAGATCTGCCTTTGGTTAATAACCTGGAACATTGATCAATATATTTATATATTTGATGATATTTGACTAAATGTAATGTTTGTTTCATAATTAGTTACTGTATTAAATTCTGAAAGTTTCTGCACTGATGAACTGGATCAGACGGGTTGGACCCGGTTGGTTCTGGTCCGATGCAGCAGGTGCTATGTGACAGATCAAAGGTCAGCTGAAGGTCAGACTGAGGGAGGAGTCGATGTGGGACGAGAACAGATGATGATGATGATGATGAAGGGCGTCCTCTGTTCCTCTCTATCAGCGCTCAGATCGGCAGACGGGAGGAAACCTCATCAGACGAGACGATGAAGCAGCAGAAATAAATTTATCAGCCAATCAGATCCTCTGATCCTCATGATGTCATCACTAATAATGCTGTTTGGACTGTAAACATCCTGCAGAGGATGAAGCAGAAGTGATCCAGAGCCTGTTGGGTTTTTGTGCCCTGAGCGGCGTCTGCAGGAAGCGTCTGGGCGCTGACAGGAAGTGGCCGGGCGCTGACAGGAAGTGGTTTGAAACTGCACAGCGTCATGAAGCTTTGATGAGCGTTCAGTGTCTCGGGATGAAGACGGGAAGGAGAGGAGAAACCGTCCACTGTTCCTTTTCATTCAGATGATCCCAGAATGGCCTAGTTAAAGGAACAGGGGTCTGGTCCTTCGCCTGGTTTGGACCGGGTTTACCTTTAGAACTGCAGTTGGTACCGTTGTGTTATCAGTGGATGGTCTCAGGTCCAAACGTTTGGTTTATTCATCACCTTTAGCAGACTGGGTCAGGTCACATGACCCGCAGAACCTCATCACTCTGAGGAACCAGAAGATCTTTACCTTTATGCTCCGCCCACTCTGGACCGCTCTGCTTCTTCAGAACCAGAACAAAGAACTTCTTCTCAGATTCTGAACGCTGACCTCTGACCCCTCGGTCTAAAATTAACCCTGAATGAACACATGAACTGCAGCTGAGAGCAGAGACAGTTCATAGGTCACAGGTTAGATCTGAAAAGTGTGGAATGCATTTATGCTCACCTTCCCTCTGATGGTCTTAAATAAAGCAGAAGTCAGGTTGTGGATCTTCTCAAAGTGTCTCGACCCGGTTCGGTTGGCGCTGCAGGTGTGACGGCAGTTAAAGTCCGGCCGGTTTATTTCTGGGTTCTGGATGTTCTGTCTTCGGGTTTTACGACCCAGAATGAGCAGAACCCCCGCAGAGCTCAAACAGAGGTTCCCTCTGCTGCTGAAAGCCCCGTGAGCAGCAAACGGTCCTGCAGGAACAGAACCGGGACCATTAGCCCTGCCTTAATGAGGACTGGGTCCAATTAGCAGCCGGAGAGGACGGAGAACAAACGAGCGTCTGTCAGCGGCAGCCGGCCAATGAAAACAGCCCAAATCAGAACCACATGCACCTCCACTTCCTGCTTCCTGAATGGAGCAGAGAGGCAGCCAATCAGCTGGCAGCAGGACACACACACACACACACACACAAACACACACACACACACACTCACACACACACACACGCCGCTCTGATTGTAAACATCCTGAACTAAAAACCATAAATTTATTATTTTATTGTTTATTCACCAAATAAACAGAATAAAATAAAAACATGTTAGTTGATTTCTTGGTTCTGTTCTGAAGTAATCTGGGCCTTCTGCCCATCTGGATCGGTTCAGATACTGGATCTGAGGAAGAGGAGGAGGAAGAAAGCCAACCAGAACCGAAACCCAGAATGGTCCAGAAGAACCTGGAGACATTTCAGAACTCGGCTCTGCGTCCCGATTAAAGGATCAATGATTCGAACTCAGCCCAGTTCCTGGCCCTGTGGGACCGATCATCGTTTGGATCAGAACCACAGCGTGAGCAGCAGAGAGCTCAGAGAGGATTTACTGGATAGTTCTCTGAACAGAAACAACAAATCCTGCAAGGATCATTCCTGTTCCACACTACTAAAGGTTCTGGACTCTGACCCGTTTGGGCCAGAGTCCAGAACCACTTCAGCTGGGACTTAATGACCCAGCATCAAGATCCAGTGCCAGTCCAAGTACATATTTAGCTCTCAGTATTTAGGTAATATTGTTGGCCAAACTAAATATTTGGCAAGATCATAACTAGATATTGATTTAGGAATGTAGCTAGTTAGCTTCAAGCTAAATATTTAGTTGCATATTACCTAAATATTTTAGTTATATATTTAGGTAATTTTTAAATATTTAGCTTTAGGCTAAATATTTGACTAGCTAACTAAAAATGTAGTTTATTACTTTGACATTTGTAAAAGATTGAATAACATGGTAATAATATGACTTGCTCTTATGAAAGGTTAAACGACTCACCAAACGGGCCCCATAACAGTCACGGTTCTGTTCCTCCAAACTTCATAAAACTCTGATTTTATGAAGGCCCAACTGCAGGCAGGACCAGCAGTTGGGCCTGCTGGTCCTGCCTGACATCTACAGATTATAAATCCCTTTAATTCTGTATAATCTGCCTGAAACCTCAGGAAAACTGACGGATCCATGACCTGGAAGAGAAAAACCTTCCTGGATGGACATCCCATCTCCTCTGACAGGCGAACTGGGAGCAGGAAAACTGGAGCCAATGGAGGGAACATGTTGGACTTTCAGGAATGTTTGGGCTCCGTTGGAGCCTTTGAGGAGTTTGGCTGCAGGAACCTGTGATGGACATTTACTGACGTCTCAGACTAAACGATGACAGCTGCCATGGAAAGAAAACCTCTCGCAGAACTTCGGAACCTCCAGAATCAAAGCTGCAGTCAGCTTTTCGGACCGGTGCCGACTGGAATCGGATCCAGGCGGGAGGACAAGTCGAGCATGTCGTGCTGTCATGAAAGCCGAGCTCCTGATTCTAACAGTTCTGAGCCGTAAAGCGGATCATGAATCCGTCCCGATGGCTTTTCCAGCACCGCTTTGATCCAGCTCATCTGCCTGCGGCCCAGTCCGCCCAGTTCGGCCAGTCCGCCCAGTCTGCCCACACTTTCCCAGGAGCCGGCCAGCCGCTGCCTGGATCCTCTGGGAACCCAGCATTCATCCCAAATGCTTTTATCAGCTGTTAAAAGGAAATGCCGGGCCAGTCCAGAAGATGGAGACATTCTGTTGCTCCAGTGGTTCTGGAAACGTCTTCACTGTAGAGTTCAGCAGAGTTAGAGGCAAACAGGAAGGTGGAGAGGAGACCGTTTGGTTTTCATTCACAGATCACTGGTGAATGAACCTATGATCTTTCTTAAGCAACCAAAATGACTTCAGTCTCTTCTGTTCTCCATTTTCCACCTCTTTCAATTTTAAAAACAATAGTAATTTATTTACAACGTACAAAATAAAATGTCATTGTAGTTAATTCTCTTTTTCAACTTCTCTCTTTGATTTAAGAAGCAGAAGTTTCTCAGAACTCTGTCAGGTGGAAAATGAGCATAAAAATATTAGGATTAGCAGCCAGTTTTAATGTCAGAATTTTAACTTTTTCTGTAGCCCTAAACATGTAAAAGTGTTCATCTGAACCAGACTTTCTCAAACTGTGGTTCCCGGACCACTGGTGGTCCGCGGCCGCCCCCTGGTGGTCCGCCAGGTACTGCATGTAAACGACCATTTATTTGCCGTGACGTTACAACTAGCTTAGCAAAGGATTGTGTTAAAAATAATGACGGAAAACTGGATTAAAACAGAGTCACTCAAAAGAAAAGCTGCAGATACCGGTGGAAAGAAAAACTCCAGGAATATTTTATGACCAGAGGAAGCTGGAGCTGCTGTCGTTCACTAGCGAATGGATTCTTTTGAACGGCTCTTTGCGGTAGGAATCGACTCTGATAGTCAGAACTGTTCCTTGTTTTTATGACTTTGCTTGGTAATGAATGATGCTCCTCTTTCTGGTCAACAGCTATTGTAATTTTTTATTTAATTAAAAATATTAAATATTGATAGATATAGTATATTATTATTATTTTTATATCTAATGATGCAGAAAATGATTTTTTGTTTCTGTTAAAGCAACTCAAGGCTATTTTTCTTTAATTGTGCTTCTAAATTACAAATAGCCCTAAATGTTATTAATGCACATAACACTTGATAGTAAAGAACAACTTATTTTTTATTTCCTCTTTTTTAACATAATTAGAAAGCTTAGACTTCACACTTTAACAATCTAACTCAAAATACCCAAGTAGACGTCATCATCTCTTTGTCATGGCCAGTCACGTTTACCAAACAGCACCACCCTTCTCATTAGAAAGAACAAAGAAAACAACAATACGTGAATTAAGAGACTAATATTTTAATTTCAGGTTGCATTATATATTAAGATGTGCTGTCGCGGGGGAAATTTCGGGCTAGGTGGTCTATGACAGTTTGCTAAATGGGTTAAATGATCCTCAGCCTGAAAAAGTTTGAAACACTGATCTAAAATCACTGTATGTAAATAAAGATGTGATTCTGACTCAGCCAGTAGGGGGCGCACGCGCTTCAACAGATGGTCGCGAACACTAAAAGGTCAAAGATCACTTCCCCTTCATAGGCACCACCCTGCTGAACCGAACCGCGGATGTAGCTAGTAAAAGGTTTCCATAAACTACCCTTAAAGTCTGTATAAAATGTTCTGGTTCGTGTTAGTGATCCATACCTTCCTTATAGCTCCACTCCGGGTCGAATACGGACCGCTTCCGGCCGGGTTAAAACTTTTAGAAGCTCCGGTGAGTCATGGATGTAGCCGCTGCTAGCTGGACCGTTAGCCTCTGGGCTAATTCTGGTTTTAAATGAAGAGGTTCCGGTAACCCGAACCGGGACCCCGAGTTCGAGATGATTATGTGTTTAATGTTTGTAAAGAATTAACTGTAAATTTATTAAACTGCTAATAAATAAAATATTTTCGATTATTTGGTAGAATATATATGTAGGTTTAAATAATTTATAGAAACATTTTCTTTCATGTTTTTATCAGCATCATGCAGCTAATTTAAAGCTGTAACCATGGTTACTGGTTCTAGGTTGCTCCACTGATGACTGGTTTCATGATGAAGAGTTGGTTCAGGAGGATTGAACCTGACCAGAACCAGAACCAGAACCACAGATCAGACTTTACACCAACACTCAGCTCTACTCAGGTAGGAGGAAGTGACATCACACCTGTGCCCCAGGAAACCCTGAACCCTAATGGATCCTTTGACATTTGTTGTGTTTTTTATATTTTTGGTTTCAACATATCCCAATAATATCTTCTTTTCATTTTTCATAAATCTTTTAAATTAACTTTTTTCCTTTCAGTAGTTCCATTCAAGCTGTATTTTTACGTAACTATTGCAGTGTAATTTTTAATTTTCTTTGTTCTTTTTGTTGAGATCCCTCAGTATTTAGTAGTTTATCATTTCCACATCAGATATTTTCTCACATAATGTAAATCTACCAATCTGTGATCATGGAACGGCAAAAAAACAAATCATTTTTAAAAGAGTGATTTTAACCTGTATGACCTAAAATCCCCCCTGTACCGGGACAGCAGCACTTTAGAAAACAAAGTCAGTCCAAACATTTTCTACACATCAAACAATGTCAGCATACTGCAGATCTGTGTAACAGGAGAGAACGCATCTGAGTTTCAACACCAAGCAGGTAAATAAATAAGTAAATGCTTTTGTGGAAAAACACACAGGAACGCCTCTGAAACACAGTCTGACCGACGCCACCGACTTTTCAAATTAAAGCCCAAACATTGCTCTTTAAAATGGCACCAGCATCATTTCTTTATATGCAAAACTGACTGAAGCAGCAGGAAAAATTAGGCTCATTTCATGAATCAAAAATAATAAATTCAGTTTAAACTTTACTGTGTTGTGGTCATAATCCATGTTGGAGTGAATATTTCCCTCACTGTGATTGGTTAAACATGGTGGAATAATTCAGAGCCAGTTTCTGTTGGCTCTGAAGGTTTGATGGCCGAGGGTTTAAGAGGTTAAATGGAGATATTTATCACATATTAAATCACAATTATTTGAATATCTATAATATTGTAATATCTGAATTGTAGATGTTTGCCTGGTGCTGAAGGTTGGAGTGTTAGTTCACTGTTGCGTAACAGAATCACATCTAGCAGCCTGTAATTCATAAACAGTCCTGGTTTCAATTCCACTGATGAAGCAATAAATGTTCAAACTGCAGAAATAATTCTTCCATGAACACATCAGGAGGTCAGCAGTTTTCTACCCAGATGAACAGTGGACTCGTTTCCTGTCTGCATTTTAAAATAAATTCACATTTATTCCAGTTTACTGATAAAAGCCTCATGAATTTATTGAACTGGAGAAGAGATTCAGACTGACCATTGGCTCTCGTTCAGTCTGCATGTTTGTAAACGGGAAGTAGTCTCTCCAGCTCTTTGTTCCATCCATCCATCCATCCATCCCTCCCTCTACCCCCTCCCTCCCTTACTTCCTTACTTATCCGGGGTCGGGTCGAGGGGATCTCAACTTAAAAAGGGAGGCCCAGACTTTCCTCTCCCAGCCACATGTTCCAGCTCTTCCAGGGGGAATCCCAAGGCGTTCCCAGGCCAGCTGAGAAACATGTCCCTCCAGCATGTCCTGGGTTTTCCCCTCCTCCTGGTGGGACATGAACTCCTCACCAGGGAGACGTCCAGGAGGCGTCCTGACCAGATGACCCTCAACTGGCTCCTCTCAATGTGAAGGAGCAGCGGCTCTACTCTGAGTCCCTCCCAGATGACCGAGCTTCTCTCTCTAAGGGAGAGCCCAGACACCCTACAGAGAAAACCCATTTCGGCCGCTTGTACCTGGCCGAAATGGTTGAGCTTTATTACAATTCAGACTTTTTTTAGGTTTTCTGTTATAAGTGTCTGTCCATTCTTATTTTCTCTGTTTTGGATCCGTTCACATTATTGTTGTTTACATGTAACTAGTCCAGTTTCACGTCTGGGCACTCCCCACCTTGGCCACTTGATGGCAGTCAGTCACAAACGCTGGTCCTTTAAAATGTCTGTAGTGGTCTTAGAAATGTTCCATCATGTTGGCTAGAAATGAGTGATTAAGGTCTCATTCCTCTCAGTTCTTGTCAGATCCCTCTTGGACTCTTATTGATCATCAAGAACTTCCTGGATTTATTCTCTAATTCCTGCTTCAACAAGAGTTTCTCCCTGATGGGTTCAGTTGGTCTCGTTTATGCTTGATGAGCATTAAGGTTGATGGTTCATAAATGACATTCAGGCTGAATAATGAGATGCTTAGCTGGTGAACTTTGACTACTTGTCTGCTCACATTAAGGCCGACAGCTGGCAGAAGGTCACAGCTTGTTGATCAACCAGCAGGAGACAATCAGGCCATAAATTAAAGTGGCATTAACATCACACCAGGTAGCTGCTCATTGTGACCAACCTGAAACTGAAACAGATCAGCTACGTGCCGAGGCCGGACCATGATGCATTGTCCTGGAACTGGAACGTCTCCGTATCCTCTGGGATCCGGAGCGTTCCTTCAGCCTCCAGGATCCAGAGCGTTCCTGCAGCCCTCCTAAAGCTGAAGCACTTTGTCGGCCTCCAGAGGCCGGAACATCCCGATAGCATTCTGGAACTGGAGTGAGAACAGTTCTTAGGGAAAGTTGATGTGACCTGGACCCTGGACCAACAGTTTTCCTGAGGAATTGTTGAGAGCAAACTGACAGCTGTGAGGAAGTGCTGCCATGAAGCATTTATTTACCTGAACGTTCAGCCCCACTGGGAGCTAATTTGGCCCTCTGGTCTGTTTGCAGCGTTGATCAAGATGAGGTGTGAAAAGATGTGATGAGTCGTCTCATGAGCTGTTACTAGTGACATTTAAAGCTCACCTGCAGAGCTGAGGTTGATGTGAACGAGTTTCACTCTGTTCAAAACAAATCAGCCAGTAGAGACTTCTTATTGGTCGGTGAAGGTCTGCAGACCCGTGGGAGGCGAGCTGGTTCCGAGTCAGCTCTCCCTTGTCTGATCCAGATGTCGGCATATCAGAGGTGGCTGGATTTACCTTCAATCCCAACCTGTTGATGTGGGAAATCCTGCGTGAAGTCCTGGGAATGGTGCTGGGTGGGATTGAAGCCGGACTTCATTCATCCAGCTTGAGATGGAAAATAAACCTTTCATCATTGATGTTCATGATGTTGTTTCAGCTCGCTGCACAGAAGCTGAAACAAGGCCAGTTTTTATCACCAGATGATGATAAATCTGAAGAAGACAGAGATGTTTGAGGATAAGAAAGTCCAGAGCTCTGATCTCTTCCCAGATGTTCATTTGTCTGCTGGAGTCTGGAAAAGATATTGACTGCAGAAATATCTCATCCTCACCAAACACATGGAAACAGCAGAAAGGAACAACTTGGCTTTAAATAGAGACTGTTAGTAGAACCAGAACCAGACTGCTGTGACTGACGGTGAGTTGGAGAGAACAGAAATCGAATTCTGATTGTCCCATAAGCAGTTTCTATAGGAGAAGAGAGCCATGTATCTGGTGAGGACAGAGGTCAACGTGGAGGAAAACAGATGAAAGCAGCTCAGGGCGTTAGATGTAACAGAACCATTTGGTTCTGGATCTGGTCTTTGATTCTGTCCTGGACCCGTTCCAGTTCCCTCCCTGTCAAGGTTTTCTGTCCTTGGTTGCTTAAATTAACGCGGGATCAACAGATCTGCGCGTGCTTTTGTGCTAATGCATAATTATGAGTTTATTATAAGTTTTCTGCTGCAATACTCAAAATCAGCGGGCTTAGCGTTGCTACCTCCCACCTGCAGGAGGCAGAATTTATTATGTTTTCTCAGGCGGAATATTTTTAGCCTTTGACGAAAAAACGCTGGATTTCCTCCAGCCGGCCCTCATTGAACGTCTAGTCAACTGGAGAGATATTCCCTGATGTCAAAACTTTGGATTTTTATTTAAAAAAAAACACAACTAAATCCTGGAAGGACTGCAAATTGTGGCAGGAGTGTCCCATCAGTGAGATGCTTGGATTCAGCGGGCCCTATCAGAACCATCAGCCAGTCGAGGGATTCCCAGGTATTGCTGAGTGGAAAGGTGCTGCTCCAGTCTGGGCTCTGCTTGTTAGGACAGCAGCATCATTAGCATCTGTGGCGCTGGGGGTAAAGGTGATGAAGCAACAGTCAGACTTCCTGTGTCTGCAGCCGGCATGAGTCAGGTCTCTTCCTGGAAGAGGTTCTGGTGAGTGTGTGGGAGGCGCTGAGCTCACGGCCCAAACGGTTCTGCTGACAGAGCATTAAATTAGTGGCTGGAAGCTTCACACATCTGAGTTCATAAAGATTCATCAGGAGTGAGTCCAGGTCCTGGAGTCCTGGGTGCCGGGCCCGCTTTATACACTCAGTCTGGATCGGTTTGGGATCGTCGTCCTGCAGGAAAACAGAACCCTGTTCTAGTCAAACAAATGATGCTGTCACCACTGTGCTTCACAACCTGGACTCCTCCAAAGATCCCACCACCATGTGTCATGTGACCATCAGACGTCTCTGGAGGACATTCGTTCTGTCCCAGTGGACGGCTGCTGCAGCTCCATGCTGCTTCCTGAGACAAAGCATGGAAGATGGAAACAGCAAATTTAGGAACAACTTACTCTATCGCAGAAACAGTTTATACGTTCACTCTACAACATAAGAAAGCAAATCAACAAATAATTCAGTTCCGTTTTTTAGATGAAAAATTGAAAACTGTATTGCCTAAAATGCATAATGTGGTATTGCTTTAGTGAACACATAGTCATTTGTAGAAAAAGCTGCATATGCAGCTAAAACATCCGTCTAACATCAACATGTGAAAAGATGAACCTTTCACAATTAAACATCAGGTTTTAGTGTGTATACTCTAGAGATTATACCATTAATAAAATATTTGATTTCAGAAATTGATTAATTGTTTCAGCCCTACTTCCTGTACATCCTGACCAGATCAGGACCGTTGGGTTTTCCTTGATGTAACCTGATCTTAAAGCTGTGAGATCAAATCTTTATCGTTGTTTTCCTCAACAACCTGCAGGTTATTTTTTACTGAAGAGTGTTAAAAGTGATTCAGTTTTCTGGTGTTTATCCTCCTAAATACGATCTGTAGTTTCAAACTGAAAGTGCGGAGCAGCAGAAAGTCCAGCCTGCAGAAATCCACATTGACCCTTTGTTCTGCCGCGTTTATTTAAACCTGCAGCAGGTGTTAATCAGAGCGATATCAGGGTGTTTAAATGAAGCCCGGGATCTGGCGGACTGGAGGAAACACAGCAGAGATGTTCTGGGTGTGGACCATGTCCTTAACCGATCAAACTGATGAACACTTGGACAGAGCCGCTGTGTTTGTTGGTTCTGCAGAACCACCCTGCAGTCCTTGAAGCAGTTCCAGGTGCTTGGAGGCTGAAAGCTGAAACTGAGCTGAGCTTGGAGAAGGAGAAAGCAGAGGAGCTTTAGAAAGTGATGAGCCAGCTGAGAGTCGGATAACCGTTCAGGTGGGAAGGATTTCTGGAGACTCCTTTACATTTGTTTGACTTAAGTCCTGGAGGGGAAGATGGAGCCGTGGACTACAGCTGGGAAAGCCAGACCCGCCATTATTACTGTGACATGAGGGGGATTACCTGATCTGAATCATCACTTACTGACTGGACATCAAGGCTGAACTAAAACCACAAACCTTCACTTTATCATCTCCCAGTTACTTTGTACAAACAGCTGGATTCTTTTAGGAAATGTGACTGTTGATGAGAGAAAGTATGCAGCTAAAAAATCCAACAACAAAGATGGTCATTTCATCTGACCGATCCTGTTTTTAACTTTTATCACCAGAATGTTTTTCACTTCAGAGGTAGGACAAGCCGGAACAAGCCGTGTATTGCGCTAAAGAGATTTGATTCACAGCAGACTGTGTCCTTTCATTGGCCAGTGATTACCTCACTGCTTGAGCAAAGGTTGGACCTTCCACACTCCAAACATTTGAACCAGCGCCGACATGGCGTCTGCCGTCACAGAGATGCTTAATGTGGAGCAGAATGACCGTAATGTAGCACCCTGCCAGCAGCACGAGTTCATTCTTTTCCTTTTCAGTAAAGTTCATGGCCATTGGTTCACATCCTTTGCCTAAACCCAGAAAGTTGCATTTGTTTAAAAAAAAAAACCACAACATTGATAAATTTGTACGTTTGAATTGTTTTCCATTGGCAAAGCAATGAAGATCTAAAAGACAAATTTTAAAATCTGGGTTCAGTTGAGTCCATCAGAACCTCGAGGTTCTGGTTCTCTGTTTCTGAGTTTTGCTGCTAACATCATCACAGGCATAGTGACACCGAGTCAAACTGGACCGAACCGAACCAGACTTTAACCAGCTAGACTGAGACCTGATTACCTTCTGCAGAACTAAACCTGGTTGTTATTTTGGACCAAGACCAAACAGAGTGTATGCTGTAGACCAGATTCAGTGTGAACGCAGACCAGGTGTGTTTAACTCTACCAGGTGGGCTGAACATTAGAAATCCAGATGAACTGAAATAAACCAGAAAGCTTCCTGGAGATTGAAACTACAGCTGTGAAACCAGAAGCAATAAGTATTCATATAAATCTATAATAGTGCTGAAAGGCTTGGTGAGAACAAGATGGAGGACAATATAAAAGCTTTTTAGCTGAATCCAGAATTGAAATGTCGCTGTGTGAAGAACCGTTCTTGGCTCTGGATGAAGGAGACAGAAATCTGTGCGATTCATCCACATCCCGATTATGAGACACCAGCGGCAGGTTTAATGGCAGAATCTCTGATTTTTCTGTGAGTTGTTTTCAGCTGCTGTCAGTTGGAGGAACAAACCTTCATTCAGAGGAAGTTTCACTTCAAGGTGAAGCTAAAACCATCTTTTATGCTCGGCAGCCATTCATGTTTACGGTCCCTGGCATCCTGACTGTTATTATAAAGCAATGATTATCCTCTAAGCTGTTGGCTCTTACAGGCTGTATAAAATAAATTGGTTTATTGTCATTAAGTTGAAGCTGTAAAGCCAGGAAGTACAAAGGAGCCCCAACCTAAAGCCAGATTGTTAACAAAGTGTTTCCATCCGTTCTCAAAGTGGAGCTTTGGATGTGAACACAACCTGCATTCTTCCTCCTTGCTGTAAACTCTCCCTGTTTGGCTGCTGTCCATATTTCAGTATTTACATGATTAATAACCAGCAGCACAAAAGGCTGAGCTCCTCCAGGTCCAGCAGCGATCCGTCTTTTCTTCAGACAGAAGCTCTTTATGGAGAGCAAACATCAGCAGATATCGTTCCCCAATAAAGGAGATGTTTGCCTTGGCTTCCTCCTCTGACACGGTTTACACCACACAAACAGGGATCGCCCCTCAGTCCGAGCCGGATACGCACAAACGCTCCTCCGTGGAAGGAAAGGAGGCTTCAAAGAGCCACTTACAGCCAGAGCATCAGAACCCGACCACCCGCAGCCGAGCCGGACCCAGAACTGCTGAGCAAGCAGCAGAGAGTGACTTCATTCTGCTGCTCAGACACAAAGCCAGACCTGCTTGTTACACAGAGAGGAGCTGGAGTCCTGACTTGTCCCCGTTCACACTAGGCTCTCCGTGTTTCTGTAATGGTTCCCAGAACTTAGGACCAGTAGAACCAGTTGGAGAGGAAGAGGAATGCCACGGCCTCCCGGTCCCGTTCAGCTGGACCCATCAGTGATCTGCTGCTGGAAGCGGGCCACAGCCGAGACTCATCTAGCTGGGAGCAAACTGTTTTTCCAGTTTAATCCCAGTTAAAGCCCAGTAGGCTGCAGCCAGGAGGTGGTTCTGCTCACGGCTCTAATCCTCTTCATGTTCAGAAGTTACTATGGACAAAAAGTCAAGAACCAGCCGCAGTCTGAGCCTGGCTGCAAGGAAAACTCCCACAATCCCCTTCACTCGTTTGTATCCAGAGAAATAAACGAGTGAATAATTTATTAAAATATTTTAATAAGATATTGAAATATTCAGAGGATGGACGGATGGATACACACCAGAACTTATTTGCAGCCATTTATTTTTTTAGATGAAATAAATGTGAACAAAACTGAATCAAACCAGAACAACTGAAGGATCAGCAGTTAAACCCAAACTGGTCCCACTGGTTGCCTCCCCTTTCTGCTCTTCATCAGCTCCTCATCCTGGCATTCCTTCAGTTCTGGTCCGATCACCGTCTCGCACTAAGAAACCCATCAGAACCCTGACTGGACCCACCAGCTGCATCAGAGTGGGTCCGTCTCCCCATGTCAGACTGCAGCGGCGAGGCCACAATGGAGTCGCCAGCTCGATGACATCATGGGCTGGATGTTTGAAGCCCCGCCCTGAAGCTGCAGCGCTCGGCTCTGAATCACTGCAGCCATTATGAAAACTGAAGCGGTGCATTCATTCCTCGCTGGCCTCCAGAACCTGACGCCGTTTTTCCGCTCTGCAGAGCTTCCACATCATCAGCTCCAGCCAATCAGAGCGCTGCTCTCATTCAGACGGAGTCGTTCAGCTCACAGCTGGACTGGAAGCGTTTAGAGGATCCAGGATGATGACATCACTTCCTGATCATCACTTCCATCAGACCTGAGACTGGGCTGGAGGTTCAGCTTCCAGTAGGACAACCACCATGAATATTAGAATGGCCCAGTCAAAGTCCAGACCTGAATCCCACTGGAATCTGTGGCTGGATGTTTTTCATCCAGCTGGAAATGTTTCACCTGTTCAGATCTGCAGCCGGAAGCTACATGGAGATGCACACCACACTTTTCAGATTGTAAATGGTAAATAAGCCGTTTCCCTTTGCTTCATAAAGAATCAGCGATGAACAGAGGAGCAACAGGAACGTGATCTGATTATACATTACCAGTACATCAAAAGATGAAAATAATAAATAATTTGATCGCTTTTCCATAAGAATTAATAAGAAAATCACCAATTTTCTGCCAATAACAGCATTCCTTTACACTGTGTTCCAAATTATTATACAAATTGGATTAAAGTGTCATAAAGATTAAATTTTTTGTTGTGCTATTAAATTTATAGATGGTATTGTGTGTCAGGGCTCTTTGAATCACTATAATTAATTTCAGAAAGCTGGGTTGATTAGTTTATCTGGTGAGCTCCATCCATCCATCCATCCATCCATCCATTTTCTTCCGTTTATCCGAGGTCGGGTCGCGGGGTAGCAGCTTCAGAAGGGAGGCCCAGACTTCCCTCTCCCCAGCCACTTCTTCCAGCTCTTCCGGGGGAATCCCGAGGCGTTCCCAGGCCAGCCGAGAGACATCGTCCCTCCAGCATGTCCTGGGTCTTCCCCGGGGCCTCCTCCCGGTGGGACATGAACACCTCACCAGGGAGGCGTCCAGGAGGCATCCTGGCCAGATGCCCCTCAACTGGCTCCTCTCGATGTGAAGGAGCAGTGGCTCTACTCTGAGTCCCTCCCGGATGACTGAGCTTCTCTCTCTAAGGGAGAGCCCAGACACTGTGCGGAGAAAACCCATTTCGGCCGCTTGTATCCGCGATCTCGTTCTTTCAGTCACGACCCAAAGCTCATGACCATAGATGAGGGTGGGAACGTAGATCGACTGGTAAATTGAGAGCTTCGCTTTTTGGCTCAGCTCTCTCTTCACCACGATGGACCGGTACAGCGCCCGCTTGACGGCAGACGCTGCGCCAATCCGCCTGTCGATCCCCCGCTCCCTTCTTCCCTCATTTGTGAACAAGATCCTGAGATACTTGAACTCCTTTACTTGCCTCATCTGCTGAGCTCAATTAAAGGAAATCTACTTAAGAAGGATGTTCCACATTATTAAGCAGGCCACAGGTTTCAAGCAATATGGGAAAGAGAAAGGATCTCTGCTGACGAAAATCATCAGATAGTGTAGTGCCGTACGACAAGGTATGAAAACATTAGATATTTAAGAAAAACTGAAGCGTCATCGTACTGTGAAGAGATCTGTGGCTGATTCAGAACAAAGATGGATTTGTACAGATAAAGGCAGAATGAGGAAAGTTTCTGTTAGACAAATTCATGGGATTAAGAGATCAGCTGTTAAAATGACCTTACAAAGCAGCAAATAGTTATTTGTAGCTGCTGGAGCCTCAAGGTGGAGGATCCTCCAGAGGCTTGCGGTGCATGAACCTACTATTGGGCCCCTAACCAGAGCTCACAAGCAGAACTGGTGGCAGTGGGCCCAGCCGGACATGAAGATTCATTTTCAAAGACTTGTTGACTGATGACTGCTGTGCAACCCTGGATGGTCCAGATGGACTCAGCAGTGGATTGGTGGTGGATGGCCACCACGTCCCAACAGGGCTGTAACGTCACCAAGGAGGTGGTGGAGTCATGCTGTGGGCTGAAATCATGGAGAGAGAGAGAGAGAGAGAGCTGGTCGGCCCCTTCAGAGTCCCTGAAGGTGTGAAAATGACCTCAGCAAAGTATGTGGACTTTCTGACTGATCACTTTCTTTCATGGTTCAAAAAGAAGAGCCGAACCTTCAGTATTAAAATCATCTTTATCATGACAATGAATGCTGCAAGGAATACCACTGTGTCATTGGCTGCTATGGGCATAAAAGGGGAGAAACTCATGGTGTGGTCACCATCCTCCTCTGACCTCAACCCTATTGAGGACCTTGGAGTTTCCTCAAGCAGATGATCTGAATGCAGTTCATATCAACCAGCAGCTCTGGGAAGGTTTTCTGACATCCTGCAGAGAAATTCAAGCAGAAACTTTCCACAAACTCACAAGTTCAATGGATCCAGAATTGTGCTGTGATATCAAAGAAGGTCCTATGTTAACATGTAACTGGGCGTGTTAAGATGGTTTTGATTGAAATAGCTCTAGATTTGAGTACATGTGACCATTTAATGTTGCACATTCAAAGAATGACCGTTTGCAGTTCAATATAATTCATAAAATGTTTAGAAAATCTGCTGTGCATAATAATTTGGAACATTTTGCATTTTGAGTTTTTTATTTTTGAAAAAAATCCTGTCCTCATGGGGAGCTTTGTTCAGTAAAATTAGATTTACACTGTAATAGTTCATGACTTGAAAATTATACTGACCATCATTTGCATTGACCATTTAGGAAAATCTGAGAAAATATCACTTGCATAATAATTTGGAACATGGTGTAGTCAAAGTCTGACTTATAGCGACGGCTGAATCAGCAGCTAAAAATCCTTCCAACATCAACATGAGAAAATCTGAACATTAACGCAATTTAGGTTTTTTTAAATCTGTTGACATATTACTAAGTTAGTTTGGACCCTGAAGTAAGACTGTAAGCTTAGGGGTCATGATGTTTGGAGCCTGTAGGGTCAGGGGTCATGAGCAGTAACCGGGTCGGGTCAGAACAGAACCAGATCTTAGCAGGAATCTGAAGAACAAATGGATTCTTCTTCTCTGGTTTATTGTCACTGAGTCTTTCAGCCGCCTGACGGCAAGCGGGTCCTCCATCCTTGTTCTGGACAAACAACAGGTCGGGTCGGGTCCTGGTTCTGGTCCAGCTAGGATCTGGGCCGCAGCCTTTGAAGAGGAGGAACCAGCGGCGTCTGTTTGTCTTCTCATGGCTTTAATCCCGACTCGCTCTTCATCTTTGAGCTTTACAACAACACGAGTCGCTGCGGCAACAAACGCGGGGCTCGGGTTTCCGCCGGCGCCGCCAAGCACCACAGCCAGCCGGGACGGAGGCCGGGGCCCCCGGGGGCCCGCTGTTTACGCTCAGGGCGTTCACCTGCTGGAGTTAGATATCATCTGAGACAGGGGACCTGCAGCTGAAGGAGTCATGGCCGAAAGGAGCCGACCTGGGAACGGCGAAGTACAGCAGACATGGCTGGATGCCATGACCCTTGACCTTACAAACGCCATGACCCCTGGCCCTAGAGGTCCTGATGCCTTTAAGCTCAGGGGTAGCCAAACTTTTACCATCAAGCTACAATTTCTTTGAGGCCACAAAAAAAATATTTAATTAAAATTTTAAACAAAAGTTTTTATCTTTTCTGTTTTAATCTGGTCAATAATAAAATAAAAACGCAAAATTTTCTTAAAACAAGTAGAAAAGTGATGTGTGGATTATTGTAGATCTAACGCTGCGTTTGTGTCTGTAGGACAGGATTAAAATTTACTAATTTATTTGGATTGATTGGCTTTTTGGGGGTGCAGGATTTCTTTGCAACAAGAACAAGACATGTTAATATTCTGAAGCATTTAGAATTAAAATGAATGTAGAAAAATGGGGATTAGTTTGTGTTTCACCAAACACTTTTATTTTAAGGTTTTTCAAAAAATGCCTTCCTGAAAGATTAAATAGCTGGAGGAGTGCACTCCAATCATTTATATGATGACTTTAAGAAATTCAGATTTGGGACATGACTTGGACTTTTACAAAAATTTGAAATTTAAAACAGATATATCAAAGTGTCGGAGTCTGTTTTTCCATTTTCTATAAATGTGTGTGACAGCTGCAGAACAGCCAATCAAATTATGAAGATAAAAAAACTACACATAAACAAAAAACAAAGTGCAACATTGAAAACATTCAAGAACAGAATCAGACTGAGATGAACAATTTCCAGCTTCGTTTTGCATTTAAAGTCATATAAAGAACGGTAAGCTATGCTTTTCTTTGCTACGATGCAGCAGCTTTACTTTACCTAACTTCATGTCGGTGATGATGCTTTCTGTCATGCTATTTTCAGTTCGGTCTTTCCATTGTATCCAAGCATAATGTGCAGCTTGTTCGGTAAAGATGGCGGGGGTCCGTTCCAGAAAGATGGCCCTTTTTAACGTTGGCACCAACCACAAAGTGTTAAAGAAACCAAACAGCTGTGGGATGGTTGGGAATGATGAAGCAGGAAACCAGACAGTTGGGACGTTTCGGTAGGTACCAGAAGGATTTAATCATCATCGCTGATGTTTCAGACACGTCGGAAATAAAAACTGTTTTCATCTTCAGGTCCTGACAGAAACTCCGGACCTGAAGAGCGCTTCATGTTCATTTCCGCCTCATTGAATTTGAAGCTGTTTGTTCCTGCAGGCTAAATCGGTTTGAAGCGGTTCTGTGGTCAGTTCTGAAGACCTGAACACATCCACTTGTTTAGACTTGGTGTCACTTCCTGGCAGATGACTGAATTTTCCTCATGAACAGCCGGACGCACAGAGCGACCCTCTGCTTCCACATCTGCTCAGGGAAACGGTCAACAGTGAAGGAGGAATTTTCCCGTTGTTTTCCAGGAGATCCGTTTATTTGAAGGAGTGTCATCAGGAAGAGAGAGTCCAAACAAAGGCCAGGCATGTCTGTGGGCTACCTGGCTGTCCGGGTCCAGACAGAGCCGTGGGCGGAGGTTTGGGTCAGAGCGAGGTCTAAAAACAGCCTGGGGACGGCGTCCATGTTTACGATGCCACCCACAGACATTCCTCCGACCGGGACGTTCCTGAAGGCAACATGAATGAAGCTGGACCTGCAGAACCAGAATTTTACCTGAGTTGGATTTAACTGATTCTGACTCAAATCTGTTCAGATTAATTCAGAGCTTCAGATGAGATCAGAAAACATCACACAGATTATTGGCTGGATTATCTGGAGATTAACCGAGTTATCAGGGTTTCCCCCACTGATCAGCCACCAGGCCGTACTGGCGCCCCATCAGGCTAAGCTTTGTTTGTTTATTTATTGTACTTTAGGGTGAACATGCATTTAGATATTAATTTTGCCTTCTAATAACAGATAATTACCCAGTGATATTTTCAAATCTACTTTCAACTTTCAAATGTTTTTAACTCAGATTCTCTGTGGATCGCTGGACGACTTCCCGACCACCGTGTGTGGAACGTTTTCTGGGGAAACCCTGAGGGTCACCAGAGGTTAAAGGTCACACCAACCAGCTCCAAGCCCAAACCCGACTCCTCTAACTGGTCGGTGTGTTCCTGCATTCAGTGGACCAGCATGACTCTCCTTCAATGCCAGATTGAGTCCCAGAATCTGCCTGGATCTTCCCTTCAGTACCGGAACCAGATAATGACTGATTGGACTCCCTTGACTTTGCCCAGTTCTGGTTGGACCAAAGTTGGAACCAAACAGAACCAGAGACCAATTCCAGAAACATAATGGTCCATTGGTTCATCCTGACTCCCTCCTGGAGGTTTTCCTGTTGGGACTCCTGCAGAGTTCACTCTGATGCCTGACTGATGGGAACGTCCTCGCCTCATTTCACGCCTCAAACTGCTCACTTTCTATTTTTAGGAGCTTTGCTCCCAATCGGCTGAGCAGATGTGTTTCCTAAGCAGAGGAATCCAAGTTTCTGTTAAAAGAAACAGAAAGAAACCTGGCTTCTCAGGACCTGCAGCCTCTGGGTCTAAACTGTGATTTTTTTGGAAAATGAACATTCAGACAGACTCACACAGACTGAGTTGAGCTGTTCACATTGGACAGAAAGAATCAGTTTAATTAGAACTGTTCATTAAGGAAAATTAAAGCAGTTTTCTGTCTCTGGAGGGAATTAAACTGCAGATTTCTGTCAGTTTGCTGAAACGTTTCTGAATAAGCAGAATCCAAAGTCAGAACTTTGTTTTATGAATTTCGTCATGTAAAAATTCATGTTGGCCTCTGTGATCTCCAGCTGTGGATTCTTCGGTGCAATGGACACATTTCCAGGTCTGGGTTAAATAATGTGTCGGATTGAGGGAACATGGATCTACGGAGGAGATGGTTCTTCCTGCCTCTGCTCTGCTCCAGTACCAGCCTGGATCAGCTTTCCTCTGGATAAATGAATCACTAGGATTTCTCATTTTGGGGTTTTGGAGGACTGGGTTTGTCTTTAAACGCCATCTGATTATTTTTCTGGAAATAAAAAGCCCCAAAGAAACAAAAGTTCTCCATTAGTACCCTTGTATACTTGGTTCTGAGTGATAAAGTCTCCAGCTGCCCATCTGTCGTCTCCATCTTTTCTCACCTTAAAGTCAGACAGCTGCTCATCTGTCAACATGCAGTTACATCTGGACCACATGTGGACCCGTTCTGACCCGGGCCACGCTCAGTTTTCCTGATGCTTCTCCTCACAGCTCCTGATCTTAAATAACATTAAGTTTTGATTTTTTGCTTCTGGTTTTAGTTTGACCTTTTGACAGATGGACCCAGGTCAGATATTTTTAAACGGTGAAAATAAAATCATCGATTGGGTTGTTTCTTTCAACAATCTTAGCTGTAACAGGTTTGCTTGTGTGCGGTGTCAGATGGGATATCTTGCATAATCTCTTAAGACTAAACGTGAGGTTAGAGTAAGCCAACATGGCCGACTGGGAAGAAACCATGGCGATTGTTTTTGAAAGATATTTAACAGAGAAAAGACAAAGACGTCTCTAACGTCCACTGGACTTTCTGAAGCACCATGGCAATTATGTGTTCTTTATTTTGGATTCCCCTCCATGTTTCCGTCACCTCGCCCTCTAATTGGCTAAGAGCGGACCAGATTGCTGCTCTAAACACACAGCAGGAATATTTACTAAGATTATCTAAAAATCCATCCCAATAATCAGAGAGTCCCAAACATTGTCTGAAGGTGAAATCAGACCAAAATCTTTGTGTGAGCCAGGCATAAGTTTGTTTGTTCGGTGTGTGTAACCCGGATAATTCATTACTACAGAAAATCTGATATATTCTGTGAATATTCAGTTGAAAATACAAAGAATGTTTGAGTGATTTTCTTGAGTTCAGTGTTTCCAGGCGAACAAGTGTTTGAAAGCAGCTTTCACTTCCTGACATGGAGCCGTTTTATGACCTCTGTCATTATGGTGAGCCACAGAACGCCTGTGGTCACTCGCTGTCTTCCTCCATAACTCACCAGTCCATGCAGCGGGAATATCACCAACTACTGGCAGACTGGGAATGCTGGAGATGGCGGGAATACTCCAAACTGCAGACATTTCCCTGAACTTTGACCTCAGCTGGCAGAAGCTTTAACAACCAACATGAAACTGGCCCAGTTAAAGCTCCTCCACTGGTTCTGGACCAGTCCAAATCCATGAACGTTATTCCTGTCAGTGTTCCTGTGGAGCCCAGAATGGTCGGGTCCATCCTCTGGTTCTGGTTCAGGTTCAGGTTCAGACTCTGAGTCTCCATGGACTCATCTTCTTCATCTCCCTGCAGACCAACGTCAGCCTTATTGCTGCTAACTAGCATAAACAGTAATTACCTGAGCCTGTCGTTTCAGGTGTGTCGGCTCCAAACAAAAGCTGCTTTCATCAACCTGATCATTAGCATGAAATCGCTCCACTTCTCGTAAGTGACGGCGCCTCCTGCAGGTTGATTAGGCGCATTAACACTTTAAAGGTTCTGCATTTCCAATTGTTCTGCTGGAAACTGCAGACTCCAGTAGCATACCTGTCCTCCCTGCAGCTCCGCGTCTCCGAGGCCCACCGGGGGACAGGAAGTGAAGCTTTAGCTGGCGAACTGATTTACCGCCTGATGAGTCCAGGAGATTTATCTGGAGCCCAGAAAACTCTCCAAACTGGCCAGCTTTACAGTCTTCTAGGCAACTCTGAGTAATGATGCCCACACGTGTCCTCTGGCTGCTCAGCTGGCTGGATTTACTGATGTGCTGGAGAAATTCCTCTGCTGTAGCCAGAAGGAGACACCCGGAGGAAAGAGTCGAATTTCTCGCCTATCACTCCATAGAGACAGAAACTTCACAGAGAACAACTCAACGTTCCTCTGGAAGAAGCTGAAACTTCAGAAAGTACGATCTTTAGCTCAGTCCAATTGGATGGAGAATATCTGATAACATCTGTTTCCAAGTCTTAAGTGTGATTTAGGTCTGGACTTTGATGAAGCCACTTCTTACTATCTCTGGCTGGATATTCAGGGTGTTTCTCCCGTTGGTGAACCTCCACTGACTCTCAGCTCTTCTGCAGGTTTTCTTTCAGCCGGTCCGGTTAATAGCCTGGAAAACGTTTCTTAGAGTCTTCATCGTCTGCTGGACATGAAGACGGGCCTTCCTGTTGCATCACAGGAAGTGTTGGCTATAGCCACTGATCTGTTCCAGCCAGATGCATGGCTCAAACAGGAAACAAACATTTTGTGTTCAGACATCATTTATTCATACTTTGAGCAGACTCCTGTTACTGCAGAGCATTAAAAATAGAAGCAGGTCTGGAGGATCACAGGAAACTGTCCTCATGGTTCCCAACGACTCGGAGCTGCAGGAGTACCTGGCTGCAGACGCCCTGCAGGAGTCCAGCAGTGCCCAGACAACCTGCATTCCTGTGAGCTGAGAGCACCGCCAGGCTTTGAAGAGGATCCGACCACAACAGAGCCGGAGCGGAGGAACAGCTCGGAGTGATTATCCAGCCTGGAAACTATAGCAGGATGAGCCGGCTAGCAGGCAGTGAGCAGCCTCTGCTCTTGTCCGCATGGAGGGCCAGAAAAGCTTCACAAAGTTCAAACTTTTTAATCGTTGAAGCTCCTAACGACTGGGAGCAGGGAAAGGTTAAGATTTTTTCTGCAGTAGAAGCGATGATGGAAAACATGAAACAATGAGAACTGAAGATTGACGGCATCTTTGTTGTATTTTGAAAGTTCATCCTTTATCTGGGGAACGTTTGAGTGGGCGTATTTTCGGGCGTCGCCTGCTAATCAAACAGCAAAACAAAGCCGACGCCTCCACGCAGCCCCTTTGCCATCTCAATTTGTTCTGAGGCCGCTGAGGCGTGTGTTTGGGTTTGCCTCAGTGAAGCTGTTAACACACAGCTCACTTTTACACGCTGCCATTAAAAGCCACACTCTTTAAAACGGCCCACTTTTATTTTTAGCACGTCTCTGCTGAAGAAGTGGCTTTGGCAGATCCTTCGGAGGGAGTGGAATTACGTCTGTTAAATCCCCTGAGCTGAATCTCCCAGTTTAATACCAGTTTGGTATCTGCAGATGCCCACCCACCTTCCCAGCGCTCCGGCCCAGACACAACATCGTTATGACAAACGGAGAGCAGAGCTCAGACCCACCCAGCCCGTCCTCGGTCCCATCCAGACTCCGGTCCTGTCCGGGGAGCCGCGACGCACCAACATGTGGTCAGAGGGAATGTGCGTTTGACCGCAGCGTGTGTGTAGAGACATATTCCTCCAGTTAACATCTGACACCAAAAGATAAACAGCCGACAGCTTTCCACTAAACTTTCCACTCAGATGTGTCCCCAGTGGGCTGTTTGTTCTGTCGGACTGGTTCAGACTATTGTCTGGAGTTTCAGCCTCCACATCAGAACAAGCTTTGGAAAACGTTCCAAGGTTTTCAACACTGAACATTCCTGTTTTAAATGCAGCTCCTCTGGGTTTCACTGGCATTTTTAAAAACATCCCAGGACAGAATCTTGACCAGAACCGTATCATCAGTCATGGCTTCATCCAGGTTTCCATTAAATCTGAAGCAGTTTAGAAACGTGTTGCATAGAATAAATGGCCTGGTTCCTATCGATGTGTTTGGACTCAATGAACCAGTGTGTGGTCAGCAGGTGGCGCTATCGCCTGCTTTCTACTGCACTATAGTAATCAAGCTGGTCTTTAATTACAAGTAAGTAACAAACAGAATGTTCTTACTTCTCCATTCAAGAATATATATATAAATTATATCAGGGCCCAGAACAAAACCCTGAGGAACTTCACGCTTCACTTTATGTGCAAATAAACCACAAGGAATTATACTTTAGATATTATTAAGTAAATTCAAACTTCCAGAGGTGAAACAGTTTCTGTTTTGATTGTTAGGATAGAAAAAACGGACTGTTTTCCTCGTCAGTTTGGGAACCACAACCATCCAGTGAAACAAAATAATCTATGCATTACTGTGTTCCTGTTTGAAAATATGAATTCATTCCACAGTGAATCTCCTGGCTCCCCAGGACAATGAGCCATTTATTGATGAGAAAGCCATAAATAAGCAGTCTGTCTGTAATAATACTCTGGGCCTGCATCTCGGCAGAGAGCGCCTCCAGTGACTCATGGAAACACTGGGAGGATGGATGGGAAAATAACACAACAAAGGGACTAATTCACAATAGAAACTGGAGGGAAAATGCCCAACAGATGGAGGCTGTAATCAATACAGATGCTGAGTTTCACATCTGCTCTGAGAAAAGGATACACAGTAAATATTCATGCAATGTTTCTCTCGCTAAAGCTAATAATGGGCATGTGGCAGCATTTAGGCTGATCTTATGGGTTTGCAGAATAAAAACTGCAGAGTTGAATAATGGATCCATTTAATGGCTGTCATCGCCTGCCTTATGAAGCTATTTTTAAACATTTCATCTGTAAGCTGAAGTTTTCTCAACCCATTTACAGTTATGCTTTGACTTCCTGTTTTAGTTTTCCTCCTGGTCTCACCCAATCCGTTTTCCATTTTAAAAAGCTTAATTTAGCTTGGTATATCGTAAATAACAAACACACTAATGGCTGATTTATCATGAGAGAAGAAGAGGCAATAATAATATTTTCTGTTTATGAATTATTTCAGCCAGCTGTAGAAATGAATAAAAACGCCTCTAAACTGTACTATTTATTCTTCTTCCATTGTCCTGAACAATGTATTTACGAAAACGTTCAGCCTGGGAGTATGACGTTTGCTATTATTTGTGTTGGTGTTTTTGAGTAACCGTGGCGACGTAATTAGCCATAAACCGCACTCAGAAATCCCATTGGCATGAATGGAGTCAGGTGATGAAACGATCATGAAAATATGCTACTTCTGCGTCTTCGCTATGTCGTTATTCTTTCACAGAGAAACAGTTTAACTTTCTGCTTGTAGAGAAATCCGTTCTGTTCGGAAGAATGATGATACGTTGATACCTGTTACGGTTTTTCTAAATTTATCTTTCAACCGCCACAAACTTTGAGGGAAACAGCATCATGTAGAGTGGAGACAACGGTTGTGAAGTTTTGTTAATTTCTCTAGGACTCAGTTTTCTGTCAACTCCTTTCTGAAATTCTGAAGGTGCGTATAATGTATTTTCTTTGCCATTACGAGCATGAAGCCAGGAGTCGCACACTTTCCTTCCATCGCCCTGTTTCATACTCTAAATAAAGTAGAGCTAGAAAATTCTCCATGATTGAGGAAGAGGGACGGCCGTCGCTCTGGGTTTGATCATTTTTCAAATACCATGTTCGGTTTTCATACAGTGGCCATTTCAGGAGTTGTATTGCAGTCCCACTCATTCATATGGATCCAAACTCAGACATGCACACTCATCATCACCACATTCTCATACAGATGACCTTTGACCCAGAGAACATGGTGGAAACAGCAGAACCTCCATTAGGTGCCATCGTGATCCGTTTTCATGATGCCACTGAGTCAGACAAGCATTTGTTGTTTTAAACTATTAAAATGCTGTTGCTCAAACCCGAGCTCACTGGACCCAATTCGGCAACAGATTCTGGTCCGATTAATACACCCCTCCAGAATTTGCGGACTTTTCTGGTCCTTTTTAAGCACTTTTCCTTTAATGGACTGGAAGGTCATTATTTTAATGGTTGTTGGGCTGTTCTGAGGTTCTGGTAAATGTTCTGCTTTATGACGGCTGTAACTGAATCCATGTGACCCTTCAGTAATAAAAATGTGCTTGGTAATAAGCTGATAAAGTGAATAAAAACCTTTGTTCCTTATTAGATCTGATGATGTGTACCTGTGGTTTGGGTTGTCGTCGTGTAGATTTCTGTTTACCTGAGTAATTTTACAGACTCATCTGTGTTTTTCATCCATGGAGTTTTTGTTGAAGTTGATTTCAAAAGTTTCACTTTGCAGATTAGATGGAGTCCAAACAAGGTTGGGGTGAACTCCTGTCATTAATAAGGAGAGCATATTTACAACCGTAGAGTCACAACAAGAGAGTTTGAAATTATTCCGCTCAGGATGGTTTTATCATCAGGAGAGACATTCAACCCGGCCCATTTAAACAGAACCTGGCAGACGGGTTTGTACTGAAGTTTAAATGAACTGGCAGTGATGATGGACACAGAATCCACCTGAATGAGAACCCATACGGTCCCTCTGGATCCGAGTCCGGCTCCATAAATCTCATCCCCATAAAACCCAATATCTGTTCTGTATCTGGGGCACGTCGACTGTCCCGAGACATCTTTGATTTCTGTTGGCTCAAAACAAACGTTCATTCCAGTTATTATAAACACTAACTATAATCATAATAAAGCTGCAGGAATCTGATCAGACCGAGTGTTGCTCTTATATCCTGAGTTCAGCCGTATTGTCAACATGGGATCGATTGGTTGATTTTTGGATCCGTCTGCAGAAGGATAAACGGTCTGCAGCTCTGTGGCGTCACTGGTGGGTTTGTTCAAGCTCCATAGTCCTGATTTATGTTAACATTTCAGTTTCTGGGGATTCTTGGGGGACATTTTGTAGTTTTTGTAAAGTATTTTTGTGCAGTAGATTTTTATAAATTGTACTTTTTCTGCTGTAGTATTTGTAGGATATTGTTTCTGTTTAAGATTTTTGTAATTTGTTTTTCTCCTCAGTTTTGTGTTTTCATCATTTTTTTGGTAAGTCACCTTTCTGGAGTGGATTTGTACAGTTTTTTTAGTCAGGCTTTATGAAGTTATAAAGTTTTGTCTTTTTGGAGCAGGTTTTGTAAAATACTGTCTTTTGGCAGCAAGTTTGTAAAGTTTTCTGGAACAGGTTTTGTTTTTCTGCAGCAGGTTCTGTAAAGTTTTTTCTGCAGCAGGTTCTGTAAAGCTTTCTTTCTGCGGTGATGTGAGCAGCGGTTTCACACAGCGACAGCCTCTGTTGAATCTCTGTTCAATCTGAATTAAAGCAACATTCTCCTATTTCAGACATTTTTACAGGATTTTCCTGCCTTCATGAGCAGTTGTGGGGATTTCTCTGTATTTGGACGGAGAGGCCGCCTGTCAACACAACCCGTCAACAAAACTGTGTTTCCATGGAAACGCCCAAACAGGAGGGAAAAAAGACAGGAGCGGCGGAGGCCAAACTGCATGTTCTGGTGCCGCTGAGTGGATTGGGTCGAACATGGGGGTTAGGGTGATACTTGAAACATGTCAGAGGGAGTTAAGCTTGAGCAGCAGAGGCCTTTTCCTGCCGACTGACACGACGATGAGCTGATGGTTCCCACAGGAAAATAAAGACGAAACCATAATCAGAACCAACAGGCAGGAGGGTAAACATCTCCGTCACAGTCAGGAACATCATCATCTGCAGGCGGACACTTCATTCCTCACATCTTGAAGGGAAAACACCCTGTTTTTAACTATTCCAGGGAAGATTCATAGCATTGCGCTCTGGGAAGAATCTGCATCACATGAATTGGGTGATTCCTGGATGCTGAAGTTATCCCTCCTTAGACCTTCTGGATGTTTCAGAGGACCTTCTTCCAGACCATCTTCACCCTGTTCCTTCTGATTGGAAGCAGGTTGATTCTTCCTGTGTCTAAGTTTTAATGAAGCCCCGTCCGGACCCTGAAAGCCTCCTCTTCCTCTCCGTTCCTCATCACAGTGACTGATGTTTCACAGGCGGGACAATAAAGTAGGAGCAGCAGATTGGTGCTACTCAGATGTTTAATTTCCACTTTTCACTGACATGGTAGAAAGTTTATGGAGTGGACCACTTCAGAGGCGTGAATTACAGTTTCACTGCGTCTTAAATCTGAACTGGGATCAGGTTTTTCTAATGAATTCCGCTGTGGGGGTCTGCTGGTTTTACTGAATTTTTATTTATTCATTTAACTTCACTTTTTCACAGCTGACATGAAGGAGAGACCCTCTGCTGTTCACAGATAGCGGCTCCTGCAGCTTGGATCCAGATGTTCAGCTCTGACTGACAGACACAAGTCCAAACCCGCAGACTTTCAGTTTGCTGAAGTAAAGTCAAAGCAGATCCTGTGAGCTCAGGAATGGAGGTCGGAAGATGCTGAGACATCGTTCAGGCCTGTCGCTCTGTGGAGACTCTGTTCTTCTGTCAGAGTCTTGTTGTGGCTCCTCCATGATGCTCCTCAGACATCCCACACTGAGGCCAAGCCTGTTGGAGGGTTTCAGCTCAACCTCCTCTGGTGTCTGCGGTGGAGTAACTGGAGCCAAACCTCTGAGATGAGATGAGAGCTGAGCAGAAACAACGTCTGCTGCTCCACATCCAGATGTTAGAGAAACGCTGCCACCCCAGCTGGGTTCCCTAAACGTTATTATTATAAACCAGCTACTACTGCACATGAGGACCAAGAGTTCAGTTCAGTAACACTTCATCAACATAGGAAGTGTTTTAGAAGCTCTCCTTCTTCAGTGATTCTTGATGATTTTAACCAGAGACCAAATGAGGCCCTCACCAGATAAATAGGAAATCCAGTCTGTCCCTTCTTGAAGACGTCTTCACTGTTGAGTCTCTGGTTCAATCCGTTGTCCAGCTGAACACAGGAGTATGTATACTCCTCCACTTCCCCCAGCTCTCTGTGCTCAGCTTCTTGTCCGTCTCTGATCCACCCGACGTCTGCAGTCATCTGAGTATTTCTGCAAATGACAGAAGTTGGAATGAAAAGAAATGGTGAGAGTACAGTCCCCCGTTCTCCTGTGCTGCTGACTACCTGGTTAGACACAGTCCTTCAGTCTCACAAACTGTGGAGCTCCAGACGAGTGTTGAGACTCCACCTGTGTCTTCTGAAGTTCCTGACAAAGCAGATCAGACTGAATTGTGTTAAATGGAGAAATCAAAGAACATGATCCTCATAATACGGTTCTGCCTGCTTTGTCCAGTTGACAGTTGGCTTCAGTCCTGGTGAGATCACAAGAACACCCAGAGATAAATAACTAATTAAATTGTAACATGAGAGAAACAAACAGCATCTTATTGCAACCAGTGACAAACTGGTTGTCACTGGTTGCAGTGATGAACTCTGGTCTTCTTAGGCTGTATTCACACCTGACACATCTGTTCCTCTTTAAACAGACCAGAGTTTGTTTCTCCTGTTAGTCTGGATCTTTAGTACAAATGTCAACACACTCAAGCCAACCCTGATGTGGTCCAAAAGATCGGCCCTAGACCACTTTTTGAGGTGGCATCTGTCCACTTCCAAACTAATTTTGGTACAGTTTTTAATACAGTTGTTAATACAGACCAGCCTCGATCTGAAACAAATACAGGAAATATCTTTTCAGACTCCGTGAGCCGCCATAGCTAGCCATCAGAGTAAAATGCTACTGCATGTACCGATTGGACTGAAATCGTATCTGAGCCTCTGTTTGAAGTTAAAAACCTTCCACTGATTCTGGAAGCTTCTGAAGCTTCTGACTGATAACTCAGCAGCTCCGTCCTCCCAGTATGAGCATCACCAGTCTCGGTTACTCCATGTGAAACTGGACTTCATGCTCCAGTGTCAGATTAAAAGAAGAGAATGATGCCTCACTCTTAAACCACCAGCAGGGATAGCCTCCTCTTTCCACAGGCAGGTCTCAGGTCGACTAATTGTTTCTGACTGTCCAACATTCCTCCTCCTCATCTACAGGAGCTGTCTGCCTGAAACGAGCTGAAGCCTCCACAGACAGAGGAGGTGGCCTCATTAAAAGTGGCTCCACTGCTACTCATTATGTTCTGGAGGTGTGGACATGGGAGTATTTATGAGCTCTGGTTCTAATAAACTCAAACAAATGGCCGTCATTACAGCCGGCAAAGCTCCCAGAATAATTGGTGGCAGATCTTCAACATACTGCTGAAGGAGTACTAATCTCCACCACTTGCAGTTCTGAACTACAACCTGCTCTACAATCCAGTAACCTTTGCTCCTTCAGAAAACCAACCATTGGATCAATCAAAACTCTCAGATTCAGAGTTTGTGGAAATAACTCAAAGTTTTTTGGTTTGATGGTAAAGGATTAAACTCAGAACCTCATGTTGTGGCGGGAGGTTTGGTTTGTGCCACACGCTGACAGACATGGCTGGAGGCTGAATGAATGTTGAAGCCGCAGGTCGAGTCAGGGTTCTGGTTGGTACTGCCGTGTTGGACTCTCAGCTTTGCTCTGACATACTTTCCATCCTTCAGGTTCTGCAGCTGCTTCAAAAAGAAAATTGAACTTTCATCACTTAGCGAATGCTGTTTATGACTTCTGAAAGCTGCAGCTGAGAAAACACAATCCAGGCGGGTCAAAACCACTTTATTCTACCATTACATCACAGGTGCAGACCAATTGAAATAGCAGGTGTGTTCCTTGTCATTAGAACCTGCCCTGGTACTGGTTCTGTAATTAGCAGAAAGCTTTCCAGCCTGGAGGCTGGTGATTCCAGATGAGAGAAGCTTCTCATACAGATATTAATGAACAGAACTGAGTTTATAACGCTGCATAAATTAGCTCTGAAATGCCCCTTCCTGCTGGGTGTCACAGACTGGTTACATGTAATTAGTGAAATCTACTTTGTGAATCCGGTGCAGAAAGCGTCCTATCAGATCGTTTTTTTGTTTGTTTTTTTAAAGCAGAAATTAACCCCATTGGGCCAAGAGAAGAAGCTTCATCGTCCATCACTGTTGTGCATGAGATTTCTGGATCTTTACTCACTGGTTGGATCACTAGTTCCATCCGAGATCCTGGTATTTTGAGATGGTTTGTTATTTTCTGAATGTTGCTTCTGGTTTCTGTCTCTCAGGATGTTTTGCATGTTTCTCTTATGTTGGGCTCTTCTGTGTTTAATGTTCCTGTTTTTCTGGCTCATTGTTGCAGTTGATAAACTCTCAGGTTGTCATATCCTATCCTGGTTCTGACTCCAGAACCTCCTGACCCCAGCAGAGTCTCAGCCTAAAGTCCAGCAGTAACTGGACCTGGTCAATGGTTCCCTGGTCCATTCGAGCAGCGCCTCCTGGGTCAGGTTGATCGGCGAACATCAGCCACCCATTGCGCCCAGCGTTCTGATCAATGGGTTAAACCCTCGCTTCATCGGCAGCCCGAGTGAGTGGAGACGAGCTGAATCACCAGATCACGGCCGCCCCGCCTGTCAGGAAAAAGTACTGCTCCACATCCTGGAACAGCCGGTCACTTTTTCCCCCCGAACTCAAAGCTACCATCATTACAGAGCCCGAGAGGCGGGACACCCGAGCACCCAGCCGTGGAAAAGCTGCAGAGAAAACCCAACATCTTTAATGACACCTAGAGTCAGGGTCGGACCCTGCTGTACCCCCAACCTCCAACAGAGACTACAAACAGCAACCTGCCAAGGTCTACCTGCTCCTGAGCTTTAATGACATCTTTATTGGTCCAGACGCTCCTGGTGGCGCTCCTCATTGAGTCTGGAAACTCCGGATCATTCCCACCAACGCTGTTTACATTCCAGAGGGCCCAGGCTGGGGGGCCGGCGGTGGCTGCATGCACGGGATGCACAGCTGCTAAATATTCAGAATAATAATCAGTTGAGCCGAGTTACATCACACTGCAAACACTGATGCATGTTACCCTTAACGATGAAGGCAGATGTTTCAGCTGGGGGACCTAAAACAGAAAACTGGACTCATGCAACAGCGACACGAACAGATCTTAGATATTCATGATCCAAACAAACTGAGAGCTTCGATGTTTGTCAGTTTTAGTCCAGAACCAGATGCTTAAACAAAAAAACTAATCTGCAGAAAAACGTCACTCGTCTCCACTGCTCTGTGTCACGTCTATTCGGGGATCAACACGGGTCACCTGACCGCATTCTGGTTCTGACATGATCTCTGTTGTGAAATCCTGTTAGCAGTACTTCTCGGCTGCTATCGCGTCTCTGTGACCCGATGTAAAGCTTCGTCTCTGCAGAGGGCCAGCGGCCAGGCCCTGCTGCGCGTTTATAAGCAATTAAAAGGCAATTTATCATGGTGTTCTGTAAGGTGCCTAACCACAGTCGCCTGGTCTGCGGTGGGTTTTCTGCAGAGTGGCCCAGTTTTTAATGAAGAGGAGAGAAAAATGAGGGGAACTGTGAAACTGTGAGCTGACAGACAAACATGACCGCACAGCTCGGATTCTGGTTTAACAGGAGACTCGGACATTAACAGGAAACCACTGTTCCCAGAGGTTCCTACGGGGGGCAGCAGAGAGCTAAACCTTTCTGCACTTCTTCGTATTTTTGCTGCAGCATCATGTTTTCTTTGTCACTACCAACAAACATGTTTCTGTATAAAGTTGAGACTAATGTCAGGATTCTTCACCGTCTACGTTCATCCCCACCGATCTGATGAAGAGTTCAGCAGAGTCTGCCAGCCTTCCTCTTCCTCCCAGCAGCATGCAGTGGTTTGTTAAAGCAGAGCTCATTTAGTGTTTTACACACTCCTTTAAACGACTCTGAGGCTGGCCGCTTTCCTGACAGAGACCCAACACGCCCATGGAGGCGACAGCTTCGCCCTGCGTCTGCAACCGCAGCACCACCGCAGCAACACCGTGACTCACTCTCTGCTGCCAACAGAGTCCCCTCAACATGAGAATCTGATTAAAACAAACAGTAGACTCTCAGATTCTCTGATTACATTGCAGACAGCTTCTCTAACGACCAATAAAATCTGTCCAGAGGAACAAATCACTACCAAACTGAGAATTAAAGTGAAGTTGTTCCTCGTTTGACCAAATATCCTGCAGCATGCTGACTTTATACTCATTTAATAATGCAGAGAGCCTCACCGCTACATGAACACATTTATACAGAGCTGATTAACACACGTTAGATCACAGTAGCAGTTCTGCCCCTCCATCCCCTTCCAACCACTTCAAATGAGAAAATGAGTCTAGGGCACATACATAAAAGCATTAGCAACCATGTAAAGGGCACAACTGAGAGACTAGTTGGTCTTTCTAGTGCTCTTGAGACCCTCTCTACAATGCCGCCCTGAGCCGCTGCCATGGAGCCTCTAATAAAAATTGACGCTAGAGGATGATTGTTTTTTTATTCAACCTCAGGAAGCATGTAAAATATTGAGTACAAGTTTAATTAAAAGCTTTGAAAAGACATTTGAAGTGAGAAACCACCACATCCAGAGTGATGCTTGTTTTAAATGTATGGTTCATTTTCAACAACAAGACAGTTCACAGTGCCTTACATAATCAGAAGGAACATAAAACAAATGGGCTAAAAACATTACAGTGCAGAGTGAAAGAAAACAATGGCTGGTGAAAAAACAGACGATACTTCATGATGTTCCAGTTTAGAATTAGGATTAGGAATCAAAGGCGGCTCTAAACAGGTGGGTGTTAAGTCTTGATTTAAAGAAACTCAGTGTTTCGCGATTTTCTGGAAGTATCTAGCAATGGATTTTCCATGTTTGGTTGTTCTGGGGATGCAGACTAGAACCAGGACACCTAACTGGTCTGGAAGGTTGATACAACAGGTCTTTAATATATGTTGCTGCTACGCCATTAAGCTAATGACCCAACCAGTGCTGCAAAAGCTTCTCATCTGGAGTCTGAAACATTACAGGCCCCAACATAACCGGTCATACTTCACTCCAGACATTCATGCATACTCGAACTCAAAGCAGATGTCTGCCGGACATGTCTGCTCAAAAGTACATTTTTATGACCATTTTCTGCATGTTGAAGTGAACTGCTCTCCAGGAAACACTGTTCACAGAGAGACTTCAAGACCAGAACCGACCGAAAAGGATTCAAAGGCCTGTCCCACTGTTAACAGAAAACATCCTCAAGACTGCTGGCGAAATACTCTATGATCTGAAGAGACAGAAGTGGACCTTTCTCAAAGGTGTTGGACCCATTATATCTGGTCCAGAACCAGCACAGCATTTCTGATGAGTGATGATCTGGGCTGCTTTGCTGTTTCAGGACCTGGACGACTTGTTGTAGCTGATAGAACCACCGTTAGCTCAGAACGATGATCCAAAGCTCACCAATAAGTCCACCTCTGGATAAGTGTGGCCTAGTCTAAAATCTGGATTTAAATCTCGAGATGCTGTGTCTTCCTTCAAAGTTCCTTCACAGTGATGCTTTGTTCCCGTTGTGGTGGTTCTGTTTCATCTCCAGAACCTCGGTCCAGCTCCGACCTGGACATCATGACTTCGGTGCAGGTGCATCGGCCCGGCTCTGAAAACCTGCTCCGGCCTGTTGGGTTCTGGAGGCCGCGTGGGGGAAACAGCCCGTTTGTAAAGTGACCATCAGTCATGGTGACGGGTCTGAGAGGCGAGCAGAGGCGGCTGAGTGAGGCCATTCAGGCCTGAGCCAGAAAACAGACACACAACATCTCTGTCCCAAGACATGAATAAACAGCTGTGGGCACGGAGCAGAACCCACCCACCCGGCCGCCACTTCAGACCTCACACCAGCCCAGGAAACAGCCAGAACCTCAGCAGGTCCTGGGCCCGGTTTCTCTGATGAACCTGATGGATGTTCAATTATTTTATGTTGGGGATTAAATCACAGCTTTTCTATGTATAAAGTCACATTTTCATGTTTGCTTCCACTAAAACAACAATCTGCTCCATTCTGACCATATTCAGAGAATTACTGGGATCCTGAACCGTCTGTTAGATCCTGAACCCATCCAGAACCAGAACCGATCATATTTTCCAACATTAAAGCTGACTGTATAAGCAGCAGATCTGAAGTTACCACAGGAGGCCTCGCTGTGACTCCTCACCGAGTCCTGTCATTAAACTGTCAGCTCTGATAACCAAGGGGACCCGTCCCAGACAAACCAATGGTGGTCCAAGCTGGGTCGACCCAAACCGCAGCGGGCCTCCCTGTCGGGAATCCACCTGCCTCTCAAATAAACACCCAGTGGCACAAAGCAAACAGGTCGTCCTCCACAAACATGGAGGCAAGTGGCCTGCGTTCAGCTCCCCGCTGCAGGTTAGCCCACAGAGCTGCAGAATCTGGGTCAGAATCAGTCTGGTTCCGAGCCCAGAACCCACAACTCCTGAAATCCCTGGGGGGATCACATGATTGGCCCATTAAAAGGCCTCTGCAGAGCTCACTGGCATGGTGAGGAGGTCATTCAGCCATTTGGACTGTTGGAGGTCGGGAAGGTTCTGACGGTGGCAGAACAACAGGAGCATTGATCTAACGGGTCGAACCTCAGAATTTCTGCCTGATCTTCTGTCCTCTCTTGTCTTTAAAGAGCTGAAACATGAGCAGCTTTTGGGTTCCTTCTTGTTTGCTTAGCGGTGTTCTGACCGATCCGGTCCCATTACAGTTTGTTTGCAGAACTGAGCCTCCGGTCCAATCTTCAGCGAGGCCTTGAAGCCAAGTTCTACTGGATGTTTGCAGGGTGGCGTCTGCAGGGAGGAAATGAGTTAACAGGATTCAATTACATGCTGCAGCCGATCCAATTAGACTGTTAGCTGCAGCTCAGGTGCAGCACAGAGATGAAAACTATGAAATATGGACTGGACCACAGAGTGACTCTGACCCGATTCTGGTTTCCTCCACTTCAGAAAACAAACTGAAGCAGTGAGTCCACCTTCTCTGGACCTGATTACTCAGTTACAGGAAAACGTTCTCATTGAGCTGAGTGGCCAGATGTTTCTCCTGGTGTCTTTATAATTCTGAAACAGAACCATTAATGGGTCAGCAGTGGGCCCCGGTAGCGTCCTTCTGTAATCTCAGACAGATAAACAGGCTGGAACAGAAACCTGTCCTCCAACCTGACAGAGATAAGATGGAGGTGTTTTTGTCCTACTCTGTAACTCCTGCTGGTTCTGCTTCCACCGCCAAACAACCTGGTAAATCTTTATCCAGACCACACAAAGGACTCAGCGGAGTTTCATCATCCTGACCCAAAACCTGCAGGCTGCAATCAGGGTAGAGCGCTTCCCGGTCCGTGATAATCTCACCAATTTATACTGCGTTTCCATGGAAACGGCAGGCGCGATAGCTGCTTCCAGGATTTCACATTGTCCTTGTTCTGGATGAGGTCAACGTGGGTCAGATTGAGATCAGGCCTCCTGAAGGAACATTGGGCACTGACTGAGCTTTGGGTCTGAACATGGAGACGGATTTCTGAGATGAACTAAAGAACGTTCCTCACAGAGACCAGGAGATCAACAACCCGAGAGACGAGGATTGTCTGGAGAAAAAAAATCATCAAATAACCTTCAGGAGACAGAAATGAGACAGGAGTCCGTCGTCCAGTATGGGAGACCATTTATGTTGTGCTGTAAAAAATTAATGGCAATAATTTGGTTATTTAATCTGTCATAAGGAGAAAAAATGTTGGCTCAAAGTTATTTATTCATTAATAAATGTCACAGTTTCAAACTAAATATAGGTAACTAAATATTTTGTTTACCAATTATCTTTGAACTAAATATTTTGTTATCAAGCTGAACATTTAGTTTGAAGCTAAATATTTAGTTTCCCAACTATTTAGTTAGTAAGCTAAGTGTTAAGTGAGCAACCTACTTAGCTCCAAACTACTTTGAGCTGACTAGATTACTATTAAGCGAAATATTTTGACTCAAATTGAATATTTGGCTTTTTAGCTACATAATTAGCTTGCTAACTAAATATTGAGTTTGAAACTGTGACATTTATAAAGAATGGTACAAATAATGTTATCCAGTTCTTTTCTCTTGACAGGATAATTAACCCAAATTCTTGCTGTTAATTTTGCAGAGTGTAATTTTAGCGCCCCATACTCCAGTGTCTCTGTGTAGATTTATTTCTGAGCAGTTTGCTGTAGCTTGGAACCAGTTGACTCAGTAACGGGTCCGCGGCCGATGATTACCTTCAGCAGACTTGATAAAGCGGGAACACCATGGAGTCCACCAGTTCATCACAGACTCCAGCTACCCTAGAGGAATCCGGTGAAGACCTGTGAAGGATTTGAACCCACGCCCTTCTTGCTGCAAGGCAGCAGTTTGATGCAGTAGTAATGTTGGAACTTTCTTATCCTTGTGTGGATCCAAATGGACCCAACCAGAGCAGCAGTGCAGTGAAGGAGCTGCAGCGGCGTGCTGGACTGGGACCAGCAGAACATTGAGCCTGACGGAGCGCTGAAAGCAGGAAAAGCTGCGGTTTGTGGCTCTCTTTTAAAGATAAGTCATTTAAACATTAGACAGCATGTCTGCAGCAACGTTCTGCAGGAATGCGAGCGAGGAGAGCTGCCAGCAGCCTTGCAGAGCGGCGGCCTGCAGACGCTCTCACCGCTCTGGAAGGCATTATTGTTCCCACCAGATGAAAAGGTTGTTAATCCAATGTGACGACCAGCACGTTGTTCGTTAAAGAGAAGAAGAACAACAGCTTGTTGTGTTTCTGGGGAAACATGAGAAGAAGATCACAGCAGAGTTTACATCTTCTGCATGTGTTTGGAGTGGGGGGTTCTGCTTCATCACAGAACGTTTACAGGCGACTGGTTCCCATTAAACCGGAGCTGGTCCTTAGAACCTCACACCAGACAGGTCTCCCAGTCAGCTGCTGTGTAGTTAACTGGACTTTAACTGACAGTGTGGGAATCTGAGGTGTGGAATGTGTGTAAGTGGTTAATTGGACCTGTGGTCTGTTTGGATCTGGAGAATCAGCAGACGTTTGTGAGCAGTGAGGGGGATTTTTCTCTTCCTGAAGCTGCGGCTCCTGATAAATCCTAGATGTTTGTCAGACAGTTGGGAGCGATTTAGCTCCACCTCCCTTCACAATTCAGGAAAACTAAAACCTGCAAACAATCTTTTTAAATGTCAACGTTCCCTCAGACCTTTGAGTTTTCCCTTCCCCCACCAACTGGAGCACCCCCTGAACCGGGCCTGAGCTGGAACACAGTCTGCAGAGAGCTGGTGTTTCTACATCTCTGTGGCGATCAATCGCCACGAAGATGTTTCAAACCATCCAGGGGAGGGACATTAATTCAAAACAAGCATGTAGCTTAAGTGCTGTTTAATTCGTAGGATTAACAAAATGAGATTACCATAGATTGATGAAAAGGTACAACAGTGACTCACAAACAGCCTTTTAGCTGAACTTTCAGTCCAATTTGAAACTTGCATTACCCTTGAAATTACAAATATTTCAAGGGTAATGAGAGAGACTGGCGACCCGCCAGGCTTATATCAATCTGGGAGAAACCCAGCGGTTCTGCTCAGCCTAGTACATGCTGTGGTAATGGACTAGTCTGCCTTTCAGTAGATGGCAGAAATGTTGGTGATGTTGTGTGAAACCATCCAGTCAGTGACTCAGATGATTAGTGGTGTAGTTCTGTTCAGACTCATTATTGTGATGTCACAGATTTTATACCTCACTGGATGGAAATAGATAATAATGAGACTCCCAGGTTGGTTCTTGTGGCAAACAAAGACTTTCCTCCCAGAACTGAGCAGTGGATTAGAACAAACGGCATCAAGGAGGCAGCATGTCAAACCTGACGTCACCTCCCTGAGGAATGGAAGGTGGGTGGAGACCACCCCACCCCCCCAACCACCAGCAGAATCTTCACTGGGCGGAGCCCCGAATCTGGAGAGCAAAGCACAGAGTGATGTCACCACTGGACAAGACAGAGCAGCGGGTTTCACTCACGTTTACCAGACAGCACCAGTACAGAACCCAGGTCAGCTCAGGATACCCTTCTCTGAGGTCATTGCTGATGTCTTCCATTTGACATTGCATGGAGACTCACCTGTATGCTCTACCAACACTCACCTTCTAATTTAGTTTTCACTTCTACGCTCCTTTAATTAACTGTTGATTAACCATTAGTTAAGTCCTTTGTTTAAAAATTAAGATCTTAATCCAGTTCTTAAAACTTTACAAGTCAGATTGGCTCTCGTCTTGGTCTGAGAGTTCAAATCAGTTCTGATTTGGATCTGAGGTTGGATCATCTCTGGTGTTGCTGACAGAAGTTGGATCACCTCTGGTTTGGATTGGAAAACTTGAGTCAGTTCTGTTGTTGTTCAGAGAGGTCGAATCAGACCGGGACACTTTGAGCAGAGGTTGTTTTTGCCTGTCAGAGTTTGGAGTACTCCGCCGCTGTGCTGCTGACTCGGAGACCTTCTGAGAAACTATTGCTGCCTCCAGCTGGCAGATTTCCCAGCAGCCCCTCTGGTCCCATCTGGGGGGTCCAGATGCTGGCGGTGCGAGGAGCTATAAACCAGAATCTGAACCCCCAGTTCTACATTTCTGATGGATAAATCATTGTGATGAAACTCACTCTAAATTCTTAGCTGTGAAGTTTGTGTTTGCAGCCAAACCATAAGGAATGAAATTCAGATGTTTCTTCAGGCTGGTGGGAGCCAAAAACCATCCAGGTTCTGGATGGTTTGACCTTCAGAAACCATGATAATACTCTGATTTCTGTTCATGTTGTTCCTGTGTTTTAGGGTTTCGTTTCTGCTTCTCCTTCCAAACCTTTCTCTTTTTGTCTTTTCTTTGGTATAGGGTTACTTCCTGTCCCACCAGGTTTCTGTTTCCTGTCACTGCTGTGATGTGTGATGCAGAAAGTGATTCACATCCAGATTCTGCTGGTCTGGAATCCGATTCAGTTTGTATTTCTCCGTAAACTGGTCCAGGATCAGCCAAGAGTTGTTCTGGACTCTGCAGGTTTAGCACCATGCGTCCGTTTCTCTCCGCGGTGATGTGGGATCAGAGTTTAGAGTATGGGTTTCACTTTCAGCTGGTCTGGGATCAGCCTCAGACCGACCACAGAGTGGTTCTGGCAGGCGCTCAGGTCAGCTCTCTCTGACGTGAGTCACAAACATGTTTGTTTCTTTCTTTGGAATCAAAACAGTCGCAGCTCTCCGAGTTTGGAGAAGCCGCAGCATGACGCCCACTGCAGCTGGAAATATCCCACATGTTGGTGCAGATCAGGAGTATTTCTGGACCCGGCGGTTCTGACAACTGGCCCAAAAGGAAAGTGGACTTTATATATCTGGTCTGACACACACGGACATTGATCACTGTGACTTTGTGTGATCAATACTAAAAATAACACGTGTGGAAGGGAGACCTGCAGCAGCCAATCGGAGCCCATGGACTGCTTGATGACATCACCAAGAATGAAGGCAGAGTGTACGGTCCTGATCCGAATCCAGCTGAGAGCTTCCTACAGTCAGAACCACAGATCTAAGCATGGTCAACTGAGAGGCTGGACTTTAGGGATGTAGGGGCCCCTGAGGGCCAGATACCAGGGAAGATGGGGCTGAGGTCAGGGAACTTGAGATCCACACCCTGGGGCTCTTGAGGGCTAAAGGCTAAGGTCTGGAGCCCTGGCAGTCAAAGGCAGTGTTTGAGGCCTCTGAGGGCCTCACACATGATGGATGGCCCTTAGAGGCCATAGACTTACCTCTCATATGTAGTGATGACAGGTTGGAGCCCTTGAGAGCCAGAGGCCACAGTCAGGATCTTTAAGGTTCACTCACCAGGGGCCCCCTTAGTGTTGCTGCCTGATGAATACTGGAGTATATCAGAGTGAGAACATGTGACAGACTCACTTTTCCTTTTGAGGAGACAGCAGATCCAGTTAGCAGGTCCAGAACCGCAGCAGGTCCAGTTAGCATCACAGCAGGGCCAATCCACAAATGACACCAATCAGAACCGAAGCACTGAGCTGCAAACCAGCAGCAGAAACATGTTTGTTTTTGATTAAAAGTTTAAAAGAGATTTTTACAACAGATCCGATAAAACTGTCAGAACCGGTCCAGCTAAAATAAACCTTCTGCTCAGCCTGAAGGATTCTCTCCATTATGTTCTGATCCGGCTGTTTTTCTAAAACTTAATGAAGACTGACGGAGTTTATGAACAAACAGAAACATTCACCACAACAACAAACTGGAGTCCAAACCTTCTGGTTCTGCTGGAACTGATATAGAAGAACTTTCTGGGTCAGGAAGCCCACGGTTCTGTTTTAGGACCATATGCACCAACATAAAACGAGGTTGTCGCAGACAGACATCGTTCCAGAATCAGAGTGTTGATCAGGATCCAACCTAGGCTGGGCTTTATTTAGACTCTCAAACAAAACTGTAGACATGTCCAACCATCCAACATTCCTGTGGAGGTTCCAGAACCAGGACAGTACTTCCACTGGACATCAACCGGACCGCCAGCAGAAACTGACGGGAGACGCCTCAAAAACATCAGAAACATCTGGAATATTAGCTCTCCATAAATTCTTCTCCCAGTTGGATGATAAAGTATATCTGTTAGTTCAGAACATTGAAGTTCTGAACAAATTTCTGCTACAACGTTCAACAGAAGAACTTCTGAAGGATTTCTGATCAGAAGTTGGACGCGGGAGTTTTCCACATCATTCAGGCTTCCCTGGTGCTTTGGTGTCACTTTGATGGTCAACGTCTGAAGATTTTTCTGCTGTTCAGGACGGTATCTGGACCCAACACTAGGCAGGAGCACAGATTCCCCATCTGGATTAACATCAGGTGGACCATCTGCAGGAATGCCGCAGGTATCAGCAGCAGGAACATCAGGAATGCTGGGAACGAAGGCGTGGGAAACGAGGCAGTGAGGCAGAACAGCAGAATTCAAGTTTGGGAACATTAAGATGGATTGATTTTGTTCTTCACAAGGATTTATTTTTAAATCTTCATTGTCCGGAACAGCACTCCAAGGATGAATAAAATTAGTTTAATGAGAACCAAACTGAGGCCGTTCAACATTTTTAAAACAGAAACAGATGGAAAATTGAGCTCTGAATTTGTGGAAAACTAGAGTCCTCTCTAATGGTAAACTTTATTCTGATCAGGACGTTCTGATCCAGATCAGGTGTTTCTGTCGCATAAGGAGCTGTTAATGGCTGTGGTGGGACGATTTATTCTGTAATCTCTTGTAATCTCTTCCGGTTGGGAGCATCTGCATGACCTCTTTAGACCAAGCATTGGCCTGGTTCTGACCCATTCATTTGATTCTGAAAGAACTTGGAGACCACCGTCAGTCTGAAGCATCTTTCTGCAGCAGAATCAGGGATCAGATCTATTCGGATCCAGAGTTGAAACATGTTGGCAGATTTAATAGCCAGGATGTTTCTTGTGTTTCTTTCCACCTTCACCTGCAGACCTTGACATGTTGACCCGATTCTGGTTCCTCCTGTGTGATGCAGTGATTCAGACTGTGGGTTCAGCCTCCGCTGGCTGCTCTGGTTCTGTGGAAACCCTGAAAGCCCGGGTGACTGAGCGCTTCCAGCCTCCTAACACGCTGAGCCACTCCAGGAATAGAAGTGTGGTTCTAAGTTTGGAGCGGCCTGACGTTGGGAGTTGGGTTGGAGGAGATCCAGGGAGCAGCAGGGATTCCTGCGTCAGCCAGCAGCGAGCTGTGAAGAATGAAACCATGGCGGTGGCCGGGCTCAGATCTTCCCACCATGTTACTGCAGCGTGGTTCTGAGAGTGTTATTACGTCCCCATCCAACCAGCGCCCTGCCGGGAGCAGGTCACCTTGAAGAGGCAACAGAACATGGTGTGGATAAAATAAATGGTCTTTTTTTGAGGCAGCATACTCCAGTTAACCATGTATCAATTTACTACACAATTATTTCAATCCGTTCACTACGATTAATCCAAGGAATCATTTCAGCACCAGAAGACGCTGTTGACCGTCTGATGAAGCAAATGTTCAGGGTTGTCCTTAATATTCTTGATTTTATGAAGGATCCTTCTTGGCTCCATCATCTCCAAAAGGACCAGAGTGGACCCCGACTCTGTGTCTGATTTGTAAATCACATGGTGGCAACATCCTGCAATGTTTGATGGATGGGTTAGGAACCATGAGGAATGACCAAAACAACGTCCAGCTCTGGGAGGATTCAGGACTTCTGGAGAATCCTGAAGAGGAAAGTTACAAACTGCTTCCAGACACAGAAGAGCGCCCCCCTGAGGTCTTTTCTATATGAACTTCTACTGGATCTTTAACCAAAACCTTCTAGGTTGTTATCCATCAGCTTTCCTTGTTGGACGTGATGGACCGGTTTTGTGTTGATGTGAAATAAAATGGGTCGGGCCGAGGTGTTGTGTAATCAGGGGTTCTGATTGCTTGTGGATGGAAACCCGGCTTCTTCTGGTCTCACCAACTGGTCTTTCCATTTTTCATCATGGTTGTTTACTTGGGCTCCTCATGTCCGAACCGTCTTCCTCCTGGATCTGGCAGATGGAGGTGACAATTTCAGAAGCCTAATAACTGTGAGGCTTTAAGTCTTCTCCTTAATGAATCTTTCTGATGCTGGAAACTCCGTCTGCAGCTATAAATAGCAGCCTGATTATCTCCAGTTGAAACAACGCCAGGCAGAAAGCTCCATTCAGGCTCCCACGCAGCGTCCCGCAGCATCATGGACATATATCTCACAATCATCTGCCTGAAGTGGAAAACTAGAGCTGAGCTGGCTGCCGCGGCATGGAGGAGCTGTTGCTGGAACCGTCGATGCGTGGGCCTGCAGGGGAATCTCCCAGGACGGCTCTGGAAACGGCCGGGCCGCCGTAAATACTTCCAGATTTTAGTCCAGCTTTCAGACCAGACTCAGTGGGTTTAAAGGGATTTGAGTGTCAGAGATCACATGACTCCAACTGTAGGTGAAAAGCCCAGCAGCACCTGGAGGGCGCTCCTTGACTTTCCTCTGATTCTGCAGAACGTTTCAGCCCAACCGGAGTCGGCGCTGATTGTGCATGAATTGTTAAAGTGGAACCACATTGAGGAACATGAGAGAGCTGACAGAGGGGATCAGCATGCTAATATGTTTTCACTGACTCCAGGGGAAGTGGATTCTGGGAAGAGAAAACAAGAAGAACATCAGCAGCTCTTTAATGCTTCACTTCGAGTCAGAGCCGCTGCTGTGGATCGGCTTGTTTTCAGCGTCCAGAAGGAGTTGAAACATGAAGAAAATCCCTGGAAGCAAAAGAAAAACCATTTAACTTTGTTGCTCTAATGTGAAGAAAATGCTTTCATGGTTTCAGCTCCAGCTGGACCGATTCCACCAGAACTTTAACAGTTTCCTGCTAAAGTCCCAAGAATCTCCTGGTATCCAGCCTTATCGGCCCAGAAACACCAAGGACCTTTGAACTGGAGAAGGTCAGAGGTCAGCTGAGTCACAGAACCCAGGAAAACTCCAACCACTTTAAAACAGGAGGAATTCAGACACAAATACTTCTGGTCAAAACAAGCTGTGTTTCGCTGTTTGACCAAAAAAGAACTGATGTTTCCAATCCAATAAGAAATTAAGATTCCTGTTTTATTTCCACAACAGAAGGACTCTAAAAGTCTGTAATTTTACTTTAGATTTATTTTTCCTTATTAGATTTAAGCTTTTATTGTTAAATAAAAGTAATAAGAGACTTTATTGCTTTTATTTTTACAAAATAATTTTACAATATTTTGCAAAATTTAGTTATTACATTTGCCCCAAATATTTAGATCTCAGAAGAAAATGTTCCCATTGGCTTTTTGCCAACGTCTTTTTCATTATTTCAAAACCTAAAAGTAGAAATAAAATGGTGGCTTTGCAAAAATTATAATATCTTAGAGTAGATATTCAGGTGGCATTACATAAATCTAAACCAGTTTGTTTAACTAGAAAGCATCTGCAAATGGTTACACTGGATTTTATTAAGGAGGATCAGAGTAAAGGGGGCTGAACATCAGTGGTGGCTAGCTAATGCTAAAGAGCTAAATTCACCCATGTCTGAGCTACGCCTGTTATGTCGCCCTCTACAGGCTCAGGTCTGTTACTGCACACCTTCCTGTAAGGTTTGGACTTCAGGAAGTGATTCTTTGGATCAGACTCAGTTCAGTTTTATAGTTGTTGAGTTTTGCTAACTCTGCTGTTGATATCCACAGTTTTACAGCAATGCATTCTGGGTACAGAATAAATGTCATTTGTTGCATCACATCACGGGTAGAGGGAACGGAACGGACTTCAAAATAAGAGCATGATTATAAATGGCTAACTACTTCCTAACAGTCAAAAAACAAAACTTTCAACACAACTGGACGTTTACAAAACAATCAAGTAAATTAGCTCTTTAAAATTTATCTGGAAAAATGTCTTTAGGGGAAGATGAGTCTGATAATCTGCTAAGCGAAAAGCTTTTTCCTTAGCGGATTATCAGATATGTCACTGTAGCTGAAAACAATTGCATGCCACACTTTTCAGATTTTCATCAGTAAAAGTGTGAAATGAATAATATTCCCGTTATGATTCATCGCTCTGCTGTCTGTCACAATAACGCGACTCGGCTCCCTTCCCCTGCCGCCTCATCTCCATGTTTCACTGGGATTAGACTCATCAGATTTACAGCCTGGGAATTCTGGACTGCGTCCCGGGAACTCCCATCCTGCCGGGCCATCGGCGATGGCCGCAGTCTAATGAGGGGAAGTTTTCTGGAGGAATTCTCATCCAGGGTCCAAGAGCCGATTAAAGTATCCACCGTCTGTTTTCTGCAGCCTGCAGAAGTTCCTCGCATCGTGGCGACATTTCACCATCATGAAGCTGCTGATGCCTCCGCAGCTCTAATCCTTCATCCTGACCCTCAGCTGTTCTGGAGCTCCCCTGCTGAAAACATTGGATCTGTTTGGAGGGCGGATGGCTCTGACCCGGTTCCAGTCAAAACTACACCTCTGTTTGAGAGCTGAAACTGGGCTGTTTCTGGCTGCTGACAGCCTGGATGTGGATGATTCACTGCAGCTAATTATCTTTATTAAGAGGTAGCATGCCTGTTGCTAGCATGAACAGCTGCTACCTGAGCAGAAAACAGTCAGAACTTCTTCTGACGCTACAGACCTCATGACTTTACCTGTTTTCCAGCCTTCGTCAGACGGCTGCCATGTTTTCCTTTCTGTCCCACCTCGAGGGTCGCTGTGATGTGGAAACGCCAATGAAACTCTGCGGTTTCTCATTTATCTTCAAACACCTTGTTAAAACCTGGAATAATCCCGGCGCCTGCGTCTCTGTTTCATTAGAGGAGCCTGGTAATATCTGCTCCTCACAATAAACGGGACGGAAACGTTTTACTGCGGCGCTTTCATGACTTCAGACGGGAACGGCTCTTCTTCACTCCATCCTCAGTTTCCGTCTGCATCACTCAGCAGTTACATGTTCATGTCCTGCTGAAACTGATACCTGGATCCGGCTGCGTTTGGCGCCTCTTGAGCGCATTAGCATGTCTCAGAATATTAGCTGCTGACACGTTTTATATGTGACGGCCATGTGGCACCAAATAAAGCTTTAAACACTACCACTGAAGTAGATATCCTAATTATTTTATTACTTTGTTTAATACCGCAAACCTTAAAGTTCATTACTGTTTTGCTTTAAAGTTAGTCACTTTGACCCGTTCTTAAATTAAATAGAAATGTGACATTTGGTTCGGTGAGTGCAGGGAACCCTCCCCTATTAACGGGTCAGTATTCACAGACTGTTGGGTTTTTTGTGGATCGTAACTCCAGATTTTTTTTAATTTTATTTGTAAAGCAAATTTAAAATATTACGAAGTAAAAGCAGCTTGGAAAACTGAAAAAGCTCAGAGCAATGCTAGCTGGTGTCAGCAAAGCAGCCAATCCAGGAGCTGCATTTATTTTCCTTGTTGCTGATTGGCTGAACCTGCATTGGCGAAATAATGAAGTGTAAATACTAGCTTCTGTTGTGCTAAGCTAGTGTCCACAGTTAGACTTTAACATGTTTAGATAGCTATTATATGTTAGCTATCATATGTTGTATTTTTTTTGTGATGTGTGATTTAAGTTTCTTCTACAGTTTTCTGCTTGTGTTTCTTTAATTTGTGCAAGATGAATGAATTATATTTTACTTTTCATAATACAAACTAATATAAAAATAGTTTTTACCTTTCAAACATTGGCTCCACGTCTTTAAATCAACTTTCATTCAACCAGAATATTATTTTTGATCATTTGTCTTTTCAAAACTTGTCCTCAATATTTCTGGTTTGGAGTTTTTGAAATTAAATAATCATTTTATCCTAAAATGGTTTCCTTCCTTCCCGCAGGGCTGAGCGACGCCTCCGGCCGGCGGTGCAGTGCCTGATGGGAAACCGGCCGGTCAGAGTGGGTTTGGATGAGCCCAGCCCGCAGCGCCGATGAGCCGCCGCTTTGACATTTGGCAGAATCAGGAGTGAAAACTGTTTTTGTCACTGAAAGGTCGCCGGTGTGATTTCCTGGATCAGGGAACGTTTGTCACCTCCAGCTGCTGAACTTGATCTGAACCGGAAAGTTTCAGCCTCGACCCGATCCGTCCTCAGAACCCAGTTTATTCAGACTCTACTGCTGTTCAGCTTTTCTGGTTTCCATGTTTTATTTTCTCCTTTTTGTGATTTTATTCAGTTTTTTTATCTCTGTTTCCTGATCCCAGTTTCTCATTTACCTTCTGCAGCTTTTATTTTGAAAGGTCGACTCAAAAACATCCAATCAGTTTTTTTTCTTAGACTGTTTTCCTTTCAGTCAGTTTGAAACCAGGATCATTCCTGATTTTCATTTTCCTGCAGAACTCTCCAAAGTCCAGATTGTATTTTGGGTCATCCTCTCTGAAAAGCCGCCTCTGGTTGTCCAACGTGTCCAATGTCTCCACGGGACATGGGACACGGGACATGTCATACAGCACATTTCTAAACTACATTTGCTTAATGGAAACATGGCAATTTAAGAAAACCTCTTGATTTTTGATAAAACTCTTGCTGCTGGGATTTTTTTGGTTGTATAGAAATTAATTTCTACTGACAGAAACCACGAAGAAGACGACAGGAAGTGGCAGGAGGATGATGGCACAGCGTTTTAGAGAATGATTGTGTGAACAAACTTATGATTTTTATTACATTTGTTATTTTATGGAAACACCGCCATTGTGAAATTTTTCAACATTAGTGTAATATGGACAAAGTTTTACGCACATTTGTAAAGACAGATTAAGGTTTGGATTCCAGCGACCTTCCTGAAATAAAAACAGATGAGCAGCTTCTGCTCCAGATCAGGATTTACCCTCAGTTCTACATCACCTGGTTCTAAGGGTTCTGTTTCCAGGTCTGCAGTGATTTGTGTTTAAATTATTTAGTTTTCATATAAGTATCATAAACTTCCTGTTTGGAGGCAAATATGAAGCAGCAGATCTGATGTGACGACAGCTGGGATTCTGAGATTATCTAGTGTTTTTTATAGATGAAATCTGCTGGTTTCCAGCTGTGAACCCGTCCAGAACCTCCGAGTGTCTAAAAGCAGCCAGGCAGCGGCTGGGATCCTTTGACCTGATGGTCCCAACCTCAAACCACGACTCCCAGCTAAACATAGAGGAGCAGCGCGGCTACGTAAGGAGGGAAGGCGTGACGGAAAAAACCACATTTACTCTTTTCTACTCCCAGCCTGACAGCAGGAGGCCGTTATTTAACAGAGTCGACTCAAACCAACAAAACCAGCAGCGCCGTTAATCAGCCCAAATAAAGGTTAAGCGGCGCAGGAATACCAGCGTGAGGCCGCTGGCAGCACGGCGGCTCCACGGCTGCAGCTCAGTGACGCTCAGACCTGCAAGAAAGTGACAGGAAGCCGACCGCAGGAACCAGAACCAGAACCAGCGCTGCGGCGCGGCTCCTCCTGGAGGGGGCGCCGTGTGGGTGGCAGCCAGCAGATAGTGACTAACTCCATCCAGCATGGCGGCTCCTGCTGCGAAGCAGCCATGATGCTGATGACCTCTGTGTGATGTCATCAGGAGGTGTTGGCCCGGTTTATAAAGCTCCCTGGTCCGGGACCGTACCAACCCTCACAGAACCAGAGACCCGGGACAACAGACGGGTTCTGGTCCAAAGGACGACTCTTAATCCCAACAGAACCTCCAGGTAAGGACCTCTAACTCACCTGTAGAGGACAGAGCTGGAACCAGAACCACAGAACATTCAAAGCTTCTGAAGTGAGAGTGGATCAGAACCGTTTCATGCAGAGCTGATGGGTACTTTGGACCCGGTCTGGTCTTAACTGTGGTTCTGGTTGGGTTGGTTGCTGGAGCAGAATTGCAGAACTCGTTTTCAGTTCACTAAAAACTTTATTTCTGTCATTATTTATTGTTCTGATTGATTCTGAATCAGTAAACGGGTCAGAAGCCGAACCCGTTGGGTTCTGTTCTGATCCAACATTTAGACATTTAAAAAGTCAAACATTTATTCTTGTGTTTAATTGGCTAACTAAATAATTATATTTAGTTTCTGCTGTTTTATTAGCATCTCTGTCCAAAGTTAGAAAATTAAATCTTCATCTTTAATTTCTTCCTGCAGGTTTTAGTTGTTTTTATGTCCAACATTCATTAAAAAATATTTCTTTTTAAAAAATGTTTTATTGGTTTCAGGCCATTTTTAAGTAAATTATTTTTTTTACAAATCAGATTTCTGTAAACTGGTGTATAATCTCGAGTGTGTGGCTTTGCTGAATCCGTTTTCTGTTATTCTGATTTTATTTTAGATATTCAGATATTTTATTAGACATATCGACACGTCTGGCAGAAAAGACTAAACTGTTGCATTAAGTGAAAGAAACTGCTTTGGTTGATGTTGATTGAACTGAATCTGGAAACACTAGAAAAAGTTCTGCAGGTTCTGACCCGGTTTAAAATCAGCTCAGCACTTTCTGTCCGTTTAGAAACTCCTAAAACCTTCAGAGCTCCAGATCCATCCAAGCTGAACCAGGAGTCCAGATGCATTCTGGGATTTCTGTTTGCATTTTAAACTCCTTAAAATGCAAAATACAGGAAAAACTCCAGTATTTAGTTAGCTATAGGCTAACATTAGGCTGCTAATGTTAGCCTATAGCTGTTTATGTTCGCTATATGTTCCTCATATTAGCTCTTTAACTGGTTAGGTTAGCCACATGTAGCTCATTTAGCTCATTAGCTGTTTAACTTTGCAATATTGCAATATTGTGCTCATATGAGCCCATTAGCTCTTTATGTTAGCCATTTGCTGCTCATGTTAGCCTGTTTGCTGTTAGCCACACGTAATGACATCACATCAGACTTCGTTAGCACTTTTCAACCCTGAAAGATTTCTCAGACGCTTTACAATGAAAATGTAGCCTGCTAACTCTTTGTTAGCCACATGTATGTCATGCTAGCTCTTTAGCTAGTCAGGTTTGCAGTATTTTGCTCTGTGTGTCAGCCATATGCCAGAGCCATATCTCTTTCGGATCATTTTATTGTATTTATTGTTAATCTTCATTTCCATTTAAATGAATTGCTAAAGTTTGCTATAAGGACGGATGTTAGCCACGATTATAAACACTGATGCAGGCATCTGATTGTTTTTGAGATGATATTTATTTCTATTTGCTCATATCAAATAAACAATAAAGTAAACAATAATGCTGCTCATGTTAAGCTTTTAGCTGTGTAAGTTAGCCACATGTAGCGTAGCTTCTGCTGGTGTGACTGTGAACTGGTTAGTGTGGTTTAAGGTAACATCACCTTAAAGTTAACTTTACTCTAGTTATAAATGTTGACATATTGATGATGCCTGGTGGAAATAATATTATCTGCACTTCCAGTTTGACCAGTAGAGCATCAAACTGGTTCCTGATATTTACTTCACTACTTCAGTTTTCACCTCCTGAACTCCTGAAGTTCATGAAAACCAGAGCCAGTATTTAACTCTTTACACATCAAAGTCACTCTAAAAACTTTATACACAAAGCTTATGTTTAAAAACCTTCAGCATCAACCTGAAGTGCTAAATTATAACATTTCAGAGAAACGAACAATACATGGTTCTGTGGTCTGAGATACGAGACAGGAATGCTGCTTGATGCTGTTATTACCCTAAGAACTATTTTACAGAATCATCTAAACACCTCATGTGTTTAAATGTCAAAATAATCACACGCCTAAACCCATAAAGACTGTTTAGAGAGTCAAAACCACTTTGCGTCCCCTCCAAGCTCTAATGCAGTTTGCTGGCAGAGCAGCGCTCACCAGAATCAGACCTAATTGAGCGTAGGAACGTGACACAGCAGCGCACTACGGAGATCCATCTGGTGACATCTGAGAGTCCCGCAGAACGCCCGAGACGAGCAGACTGCAGGCGCCTGGAGGCGGTGTTCTGACTATCGGTGCTACCTCGTCAGATTTTCCTACCGTAACTCGGATAGATGGCTAAGTCTATCTGTTGGTGCTACCCATCTAAAACTGCTACCGTCATGTTTACGAACTATAGCGGGTTATTAATGTTAAATATATTGGATAACAATATTTGAGTGACTGAAGTAGAAGCTTGGTTATGGTTAGCTTAGCATTGGAACAATTTATATCATGACGAAACCACAAGAAGGTCACTTCCTTCATCTGAATATCCTACCCGTTTAAAATGAAAAGCTGTAGGTGTTTGCACTAATCCTTTTATTACAATATCCTACCTGTTAAAAAATATTTTAAATACAGAGGCGTTAGTAAGAATAAAACGGTATCAGACAGAGAAACACGTTTTTATTGGACTTTATTAAAGACAAATAAATACAGATCAACGCAACTCTTTTTTGCGCATTAATCCGTTGTATGACAGATTTTATTAAATGCAGCGCAGCCACAATATATCACCGAAATGAACAGGTCATCGTGTTCCTAAAATGACAGCATATGATTAATATTACACGGCTATTACACAGTTTCAATCTCACATAGTATCTCTACCAACATCTAGCAAGGTTTAGTGACAAAGAGTGTTATTAAACTAAAATATTTTAAAGTATAGAGACAAAAAAGCCCACAAAACAACGTATTTTGGCCTGATTAACCGCCAAATAATAACTTGTTTACAGTAACAACATTGCAGACGACAAACTAAAGACATTTATAGATAAATTTATAAGCTGCCTGTCATGTAAAGTAAAAGCATGAAGTAATACAGCAGCTTAATGAAAGCCAGGTATTAAATAAATTAAATAAAACTTACCGTAATCTTCGATGAAATAAAACACATGAAACAAAACTTCCACAGGTAGGATGTATTTATAAGAAATCTGCTGAGTCAGCAGATTGTGACGTAGCATCGATGAGGTCATCACCGCAAGGTAGGACGGTTTTACGGGTAGCACAGATAAACAGGAGACTGGCCTGCTTGCTGATAAACTACAGCAGGAAGGAGCTGGTTTAGCAGGCTAATACACCAAACTACATCCTGCATTGGAATTTTAAATGTAATATTCCAGTAACAGAGCCAGTGTTCCCAGTAAAACACAGACTCTGGGTTTTACTGGGTTAAAGTTAAAGCCTGGTTTAACGTTCGGTTGAAACTACGGGTGTCCATGTTGGGACCAAACTGTTTCATATAACCAGGATAAAACCAGGAAGATGGATGTTTTTCAACAACACAACCACTGTTCGTCCGTAAATTCTTCCAGAACCGGGCCGCAGAGCGGGAGGTGAGCCAGAGGTTAATGGCGGCCACCCCGGAGACGTTTTCTTGTCTGTCCCCTCCACCATCATCATCCATCATGCTGCGTCTCGTTTTCCCATCGTTTTCCCGCCCTGAGAGCCCCTGATTTACTGCCGGGGTTTCCTCCGATTGGTCATCCAGGGAAAACTTCACACGGTCCGGTTCCCCTCCAGAATCAGCCATCCTCCGGTTCTAATCCGGTAGGATTGGGTTTACTCACTCTGATGGCCGGTTCTGATCTGGTAGAGCTGGGCCCTTGTTTCCAGAGTGACGTGATGTTTCGGAGCAGCTAATGTTCGCAGGGACAAATAATGTTTTACGGTTTAATGAGCTCTAATGTCGCCGGTCTCCAGAGCAGAGGTGGAGGTTTTACCGACACGTTTATGATGAAATAAAACAAAACTGATTTAACCCGCTCTCATGTTTCTGTCCATAAAACCCCCGACGTGTCTGCAGAACATGAGCCTGACGGGCCAGGCTTTTAGAAAACACGGTTCTGTTCTGGGCTTTGGGTTCTGATCAGAAACCAAAAGTTAAAAATAATAAAACTCAGTTTGTGTTCATTTTAAAATACCTTTGATTTTTAATTTTTCTGGTCAAAAATGTGGAAGAATTTATTTATTTATTTTTTACATCTGTGAAATAAAAAAAAATCACCTGCAACAGTAGGTGGCGCTGTTCCCTCTAAAGTATACATGAACAAAAACATTTAGCGTAAATTAAGTAGTTACTAATGTTTTTCATTTTTGAGTATTAAAATGTATTGTTATTATGTAATTATGTAACTTTTTGTTGCCTTTTTATTTTAAAGACATTTTAAACTCCAGCTAATGTTTAAAATAAAATTATTATTGTTTTGACAATAAAAGAAGAAATTATTTCAGTTTAATTTTTTTTAGTTTCTGCTGCATCACCACCTGTTGTATTGATTATTAACAGAACCGATTGCCAGATTGATCACCTGTTCCACATCTGGTCCGGTGTAGAACCAGACCAGAACCAGACCAAGCTCCAGTCACTGAGCCTCTTCAGGTTCAGACGGATGTAACTGTAAGGGTTCATTCACACCAGCTGGATTTATTCTGATTTAATCCGACTCCGTCTGCCTAGTCAAAGTCTGGTGAGGTGTGAACTCTAGTTGACCTCTGATGGAAAGTGAACGTTTATCAGCTGCAGCAAATTAGTGAGAATGTGGATCAGCTCTGCTGGATCGGATCTAAATGGTTCTGCTGCTGTTCAGGTACAAACAGAACCACAACCAGCTCCATTCATGGTGGATCCAAACCCGGAGCAGGTTCTGATCCAGACTGGTGCTCTGCTGTGTTCCTTGTGTGATTTTCTTGCTCCTGCTGGTTCTGGGTCATGAAAGAGGCATCAGAACCGCCAGAATTTTGGACATATTTTAAATTAAAAACAGTTTGAGCGAACTGGACCAGCGGCTGCAGGGAGGTTCTGATAAACATTCGGACCAGTCTGAAACCCTGGGAGGCCGAGCAGAACCTCAAAAATTCAGAACCTCCATCAGCGGTCATTAAACCCAGCCCAAAACAAACCGAGGGGTTCTGCTGCAGGCCAGACTCCATCCCAACCCGGCTGCAGATCCAGAAGCTCAGTCCGAAAGGTTCTGTAGTCAGAACACCTGCTGACCCCAGGGAGGTCCGGTGGTAAACCGGGTTCCCTCCGGTGGGACCTGAGCTGAGCGAAGGAGGAAACATGGTGGTGAAACGTCGCCGTTTCCAGGTAAACCTTTCGTCGGAGCTCAGAGTTTAGCCGTCGGCGCCGGGACGTTTCTCCACCGGAACCCGTTGGAGTTTCAACACGTTATGACTCGGGTTTGTTCCCTCCAGAACCAGAACTGGCAGAGCAGCAGACTTACATAACTGACCTTTCTGCTTTTGTTTGTCCACCTGACTTAACGTCACTCATCGTCCACGTGGACAGGCGGACAGGTTGCCATGGAGACGGGTCCTCTGTTACGCAACGCTGCCAACGTTTCTGCAAACCGAACTTCCAGTGCAGAAACATTTGTTGCTGGTTCTGTTCTGGACTTTGTTTCACCATTATTGCTGTTTGAACATTTATTCTCTGGTTCTGGATGCATTCTGACTTTTTACATTCGAACGGTTGCTATGATGCGTAACCATGGCAACAGCATTGGTTTCCCAACCAGCTGATTAGCATCTGAAAAGCTTGAATATTAGCTGAACTTTGACCCCAAACAGCAGAGAGAGGAGGAGTAAGTTTTAACGAGTGGCAAGAGCAAAAGAGGCGGATTAGCAGAGCTGGCTAGCAACTGATGATGTCATCCAGGTCATGCTGCTGAGGATGTTGAGCTGTTAGCATGTTAGCATGGGGCCGTCATACAGCAGCATTCTTCAGTCAGAGGCCTTTCAGATGCAAGACTGACTGCTACTGGAGATCCTTTGATTTCCTGTTGGGATCAATAAAGTGTTTTGGATGTTCTGGTGTTGTGGTTCCGTCCGGCCCAGTTCGGTGCCGCTGTGCGCTCTTCAAACAGAACCGCTCTGTTCAGGTTTCTCTGGGTCATGATGGTGCCACCGCCGTGCTGCACCGTGGAGATCCGGTTCTTCCCATCCGGCTCAGAACTTCTCTGGACTCCATCTCTGATGTTCTAACGGTTCAGAAGAACCGGGTCGTTTGGTAGAACTTGGACTCCAGACCCGGTCCGTCACATCTGCATCACTAGCTTTTAATATTCCTAAAGGCGGTTCTGATGTCATCGGGTTTTCCTGCTTCTAATGAAGCAGCTGGAGAGAGTTGGTTCCGAGTGGACTGGGTTTAATGTTGGGAGTGGTTCTGGCCGGTTCTCCAGGCCGGGCAGAACAACAGCAGCAGTGTGGAGCTTATGTAAGAGCAGCGCTGGGTTGGTGGTCCGTTTGATCCACAGGCAGGAGGAGTCCGCTCCGAACCGGGTCCTGGAGCTGCACCGGGGACTCGGGTTTCAGAGAGCGATCCGGTCCGGTCCAATAATCGGGTCTGACTCAGCTGGACTTCCAGAACCTCTGCTGGTTCTGTTCAGCTGATGGAGAAACATCTCAGGAAGTTTGTGATCTGACTCAGCGATCCACAGTTCCACTCTGACCTGCAGCGGCGCCCTGAGGAACGCCACGGCGCTTCGGCCATTTTATCCCAAACCTCAGACCGCCACACGCAGCCGCGTCTCCAAATAACAACATCGTACACACAGGTTGTTTTCAGATCAGTTTTCATCCCCTAGTGAATGTTTTCAACCTGCCACACCCCTAGGGGGCAGCGTAGCGCTGAGCTAACAGCCAATCAGATTGCTTCAAACCTCAGGAGGTTCATCTGCCTGGATCAAAGGTGTTTTTTAATGTATTTAGAGAAATAAAAAATTACTTACAGAAATGTTTGATGCAACACAATGTGATCGGCTGGTTTCTTCCTGTTGCCATGGTAACCAGCGCCCGTCTACTGCGTGGTTTATAAAGTTCATCGTAATGAAGCAAACCTGCTTTAACTGCTGGACTAAAACAGGAAGAGGTTTTAAATAAACGACCAGATTCTGTTTTTATTGCTGAGAAAAGATTCAATATTTATTTAGTTTCTCCAGTTCAGCCAAAAATGATAATCAAAATGGACGCCTTTCATTTAACGGGAAAACTATTAGAAATTTTAATGGAAAAAATTCTTATTTAATTCAAATAGTTTATGTTCAGTTTATTGTTATATTTTTGTTGATTTTAGATTTTTTTAAAAATCTGAGTTGATGATTTTGGCCGACATGCCTGGTGTACAGATATATCTGTTAAGCTTTTAAACAGAGTATTACAATTTAAAGTTGGTAAAACACAAGACGATGTTGAATTGTGTTTTGTCACATTATTAGACAATCTCCACTTTAGTTAGAGTTTTGTTTTTAGTGATAATAAAAGACAGAGCCGGCCCAAGGCATGTGTGAGGTAAGGGGCAGGTTAGGGCCTCCAGGCCACCAGGGGGAGCACAAAGCCAGCATGATGAGAGATAGAAGTATGTATCTTTAGAGACAGATATACACACACGGGAAGATGTTTTGTGTATTATTTTTATAGAAGTTGCAGAAATGGAGAATTTCTTCCTGCTGTGGGGAAATTTAAAAGATCAAATTTATTTACTTTGTTTTTTATCGTCTGATTTTAAATTCAAATAGTTCAAATATTACAATTTCAAAAGTAATTTTTTAGTTTGTTTCTCCTGTCAGGTTAAAATCTCTGGAATGATGTGAGCTAATTATAATTGATGCTAACGCTAGCAGCTACGCTACTCATAGCGTAGCTTGGGAACTCAGGGCCCCAGAAAGGTTCAGACTGGCCCTGCAGAGCAGCATGGCTCCACAGACACATGGAGAAACCATGGCAACGAAGGTCAATCCGAGAGGTCACGGTCGGCCAACCAGAACATCTGGTCGGTTTAAACCTCCAGCAGAACCTTCCTGGTTCTGGATCCTGAGGTTGACCCCCGCTGACCCCTGATCTCAGCTCCTCTCAGCTGCAGCGCCTCCTTCCTCCTGCTCCTCCTCCTCCTCTTCCTCTCCTGCTGCAGCAGCGCCGCAGCTCTCAGATGGATCTGCAGCAGCAGCCTAGCGGTTCTGAAGCTCTGCGGTGCGCTGAGCCTCACTGGACCTCCTGCTGACGACCCGGTGACCCTGGGGACGGACCTGTGAGTGGAACCGCTCTGATGGAGTTCTGACCGGGTTCTGATGGAGTTCTGTCGGAACCAGAACCAGTTCTAGGTTTCTGCTCCCCAGCAGAGTTTGGACCGGGTTCTGACTGTTTTGCTGCTGTGCTCTGGTTGTTCTGCTCCGTGTAGAGTTCTGACCTGGTTCTGATTAGTTTCTGCAAAGTTCTGTTGAGTTCTGCAGATGTCTGACTCTGGTTCTGCTGAGTCCAGTTTAAAGAGTTCTGACTCGGTTCTTACACATATCTGAATCAGTTCTGTTTATTTCTGACTGGGTTAAAGGATCGTTAGAGTTCTGGCTCGGTTCTGTCCGGTTCGGTTGGGTTCTGACCGGCCTGTGTTCTGTTCTTCCCTTCCAGAACCATGTTGTTCTCCAGCAGCCTCCTGCAGCGGTGGTTCTTCGCGGTCTTCCTGCTCTGCTCCCCGGTTCCGTTCGCGGGCCGGCCCGTCGACACCCTGAGCGGCAGAATGTAAGTCCAGTTCTCCTCCTGTTCGGTACCAGAGTGCAAATGTTAGGCCGGTCCCTGCGGGTCTACTGGACCGCCTGCAGGAGCCGGTTCGGCTCGGAACTAAAGCAAACCGGTCCGGTCCGGCAGAACTTTTCCACATTATCTCTGGGTCGGTTCTGGATGTGATCCGGGTCCAGTCGGGTCAGGTCCACTTCACGGGATCAGGACGGGAACAAACAGAACCGCTGAGGTTCTGGATATTTTATTTCAACAGAAACCAGAGTTCGGTTCTGGTTCTGACAGATAACATCTGTTTCAGTTGCAGCAGTTCGGATTAGATGGTCCAAACCTTTCCGGTTCTGATTTGTTGGGTTAAACCGAACCCGACAGTTCTTATGTTGTTATGGAGGGATTTGGATCAGAACCGCTCCATTAGATCAGAAAGTGCAGGGATCGGTTTCCCCTCACACAGAACCGGAACCGGAGCAAAGTTCTGATCAGTTTGGTCTCAGAGGGATAAAAGGTGGATCGGAACTGGAACCGCTCCCCCGGGAGGTTCTTGCTGCTCAACATTTGGATCAGAACCGAACCTGCGGAGTCATCAGAATTCAGCAGGAAGTTCCCGAACCTGATAAAGAGGAGCTGCTCTTCCTCAGCGGTTCGGTTGCATCCATCCCGCTGGTTCCGAAACTTTCAGAACCTCAGGTGGTCCCAGAGAGGACGGCTGATTCTGAGCAGACGGCGCCCTCCTGTGGTCACTTTTATAACATGTCTGCTGGTTCTGGAGGAGGTTCTGTTGGATCGGGAAGCAGATTAAAACGGTTCTAATGAGGTTTGACTTCTGGAAAAATGGTTCTGGTGGGCCAACATTTTATGAACTCAGTGATTAATGTCACAGTTTAAAACTAAATATTCAGACCAACAATAAACATGCTAATTATTTACATTGGAGCTAAAAGTTAGCAAAACCTGCTAGCTTACCATTATTACAACAATGACAGTAATTAGTTTCTAAACTAATTTTTTTTGTATTAAAATAGAATTTTTTTTTTTGTTTTTCATTTGTTTAAAAATGTCAGATTCAATCAAATATTTAACTGGCACGTGGAGTTGATATTCAGCATGCTAACATTTGGTTAGCAAGCTAGCTAACAGTGATTCTCGAGAAGTGGAACAAAATGGGTTTAATTTTTTCAAAAACGTTTCTAATTATTCCTCAAGCTTATGTATTCAGATATGACAAATAATGTTTTGGACACGTAAAGATGATAAGGTGCAGCGTTTTTTAAAAATTACATTTTTAATGGACCTGACCCAGAACTTTATCAAAACCATCTGACAAAAATAAATATAAAATTATGTTTAATGACCCTATTAGTGATATTTTACTCAGCTTTACAGACAAATGCTTCTCAAGAAACAAAATAAATATTATTTAAAACAAAAAACAACATAAAGTCCATCTGACGGAATTGACACAGAACTGAAGGTTTTGACAAACTAGTGAGTAAAAAGATACATGTGAAGTAATGCCATTTATGTAAAACATTAAAATGAATTAACTGCACATTTAAGTGATATTTGTCAATATTATCACTGAAAGAGTCACAATGTCAGTTAAAAACTCTGGAGTTGACAAAATGCCAAACAACCCAATTTATATGATGTTATTCTGAAGGAGGCCATATTGTAGCTCATCAGGTCCATGAAATCTTTACAGTTTACAGAAAGTAAGCATTTAGTTCACAAAACCTCATGAAAATGTAGTAAATTGTCAATTCTGGTGTTGACACATCATAGTTGTGACGAACAATTTAGGAATAAAACAAGAAAAAACTAAAGAATAACATAAGCTGCCTGGCCCTGTTAGCAAAGGAAGCGGTCATGGGGTCCTCAGAAGTTCTGATGCCCCCAATAATGCCTGATTTTTTTAACATTCTTTTTATGTGTGATGGTGTCGACAAAAACTTGGGACAAATTTCAATGGAGTTTGAAAATATATATAAAAATTATTTTTAATTCAATTTATTGATACTCTTCTAATTATTTATTTGAATACTTATACTTAATTGTCATAATATATTATCTTAATATTCCTTTAATTGTTTTAAACTATTATAATGTATGTATTGTAATGTATCTTTAAAATCCCTTGTCCCAGAACAAGGGATTTTACAGACACCATCCACCTACTACAATGTTTAAAATAAAAAATATTCAGCAAACACCAGGAAAACATACATCGTTGTCTCTCATGGCCCAGGTTAGTTTAGTCAGATATATGAAAAAATCTTGTTTTGTGTATATTTTATTCACATTTTGTGCTTTAGCCATAGGACCTGTTTTGTCCCACTTCTCAAGAATCACTGCTAAACATTTAACTGGAGTTAAATATTTAGCTTTCTAATATTATAAAATTAATGGCAGTAATTAGCGTCCTAACTATTTATAAATAGTGACATTTATAAATGAATAAAAGAAATGGCCCCAATGATGAAGGAAAACCTTGGACTTGGTGTTCCCTCGCCCGGACGCGGGTCACCGGGGCCCCACTCTGGAGCCAGGCCTGGAGGGGGGGCACGATGGCGAGCGTCTGGTGGCCGGGCTTTTACCCATGGAGCCCGGCCGGGCTCAGCCCGAAGAGGAAACATGGCCCCCCCTCCCATGGGCCCACCACCCGTGGGAGGGGCCAAAGGGGTCAGGTGCACTGTGTGATGGGTGGCGGCCAAGGGAGGGGACCCTGGCGGTCCGATCCTCGGTTGCAGAAACTGGCTCTTGGGACGTGGAATGTCACCTCTCTGGTGGGGAAGGAGCCGGAGCTAGTGCGTGAGGTCGAGAGGTTCCGGCTAGAAATAGTCGGTCTCACCTCGACGCATGGCTCTGGTTCTGGAACCAGTCTCCTTGAGAGGGGCTGGACATACTTCCACTCTGGAGTTGCCCAGGGAGAGAGACGTCGGGCAGGAGTGGGCATACTTGTTGCTCCCCATCTCGGCGCCTGTACGTTGGGGTTTACCCCGGTGAACGAGAGGGTAGGATCCCTCCGCCTACGGGTGGGGGGACGGGTTCTGACTGTTGTTTGTGCTTACGGGCCGAACGACAGTTCAGATTACCCACCCTTTTTGGAGTCCTTAGAGGGGGTACTGGAGAGTGCTCCTCCTGGGGACTCCCTTGTTCTGCTGGGGGACTTCAACGCTCACGTGGGCAACGACAGTGAGACCTGGAGGGGCGTGGTTGGGAGGAACGGCCCACCCGACCTGAACTCGAGCGGTGTTCTGTTGCTGGACTTCTGTGCTCGCCATGGATTGTCCATAACGAACACCATGTTCAAGCATAAGGGTGTCCATATGTGCACTTGGCACCAGGACACCCTAGGCCGCAGTTCGATGATCGACTTTGTCATCGTTTCATCGGATCTGCGGCCGTATGTCTTGGACACTCGGGTGAAGAGAGGTGCGGAGCTGTCCACTGACCACTACCTGGTGGTGAGTTGGCTCCGGTGGCGGGGGCGAAAGCCGGTCAGACCTGGCAGGCCCAAACGTGTTGTGAGGGTCTGCTGGGAACGTCTGGCGGAATCCCCTGTGAGACGGAGCTTTAACTCCCATCTCCGGCAAAACTTCGAACACGTCCCGGGGGAGGTGGGGGACATGGAGTCTGAGTGGACCGTGTTCCGTGCCTCCATTGTCGAGGCGGCCGATCGGAGCTGTGGCCGCAAGGTTGTCGGTGCCTGTCGCGGCGGCAACCCTCGAACCCGTTGGTGGACACCTTCGGTGAGGGACGCCGTCAGGCTGAAGAAGGAGTCCTATCGAGCCTTTTTGGCCTGTGGGACTCCGGAAGCAGCTGATGGGTACCGGCGGGCGAAGCGGCATGCGGCTCGGGCGGTTGCTGAGGCAAAAACTCGGGTGTGGGAGGAGTTTGGAGAGGCCATGGAGAAAGACTTCCGCACGGCTTCGAGGCGATTCTGGTCCACCATCCGGCGTCTCAGGGGGGGGAAGCGGTGCAGCACCAACACTGTTTATAGTGGGGATGGTGTGCTGCTGACCTCTACTCGGGACGTTGTGGGCCGGTGGGCAGAGTACTTCGAAGACCTCCTCAATCCCACCAACATGCCTTCCACTGAGGAAGCGGAGCCTGGGGACTCTGGGTTGGGCTCTCCAATCTCTGGGGGCGAGGTCGCCGAGGTGGTTAAAAAGCTCCTCGGTGGCAAGGCCCCGGGGGTGGATGAGATCCGCCCGGAGTTCCTTAAGGCTCTGGATGTTGTAGGGTTGTGTTGGTTGACGCGACTCTGCAATATCGCATGGACATCGGGGGCAGTTCCCCTGGATTGGCAGACTGGGGTGGTGGTCCCCCTGTTCAAAAAGGGGGACCGGAGGGTGTGCTCCAATTATAGAGGGGTCACACTCTTAAGCCTCCCTGGCAAGGTCTATTCAGGGGTCCTGGAGAGGAGGGTCCGTCGGATAGTCGAACCTCGGATTCAGGAAGAGCAGTGTGGTTTTCGTCCTGGTCGTGGAACACTGGACCAGCTCTACACCCTCAGCAGGGTCCTGGAGGGTGCATGGGAGTTCGCCCAACCAGTCTACATGTGTTTTGTGGACTTGGAGAAGGCGTTCGACCGTGTCCCTCGGGGAGCCCTGTGGGGGGTTCTCCGGGAGTATGGGGTACCGGGCCCTTTGATACGGGCTGTCAGGTCCCTGTATGACCGGTGTCAGAGTCTGGTCCGCATTGCCGGCAGTAAGTCGGGCTCGTTTCCGGTGAGAGTTGGACTCCGCCAGGGCTGCCCTTTGTCACCGATTCTGTTCATCACTTTCATGGACAGAATTTCTAGGCGCAGCCAAGGTGTTGAGGGGATCCGATTTGGTGGCCTCAGGATCTCATCTCTGCTTTTCGCAGACGATGTGGTCCTTTTGGCTTCATCAGATCGTGATCTGCAGCTCTCGCTGGATCGGTTCGCAGCCGAGTGTGAAGCGGCCGGGATGGGGATCAGTGCCTCCAAATCCGAGGCCATGGTCTTGAGCCGGAAAAGGGTAGAGTGCCTTCTCCGGGTCAGGGGGGGTGTCCTGCCCCAAGTGGAGGAGTTTAAGTATCTCGGGATCTTGTTCACGAATGGGGGAAGAAGGGAGCGGGAGATCGACAGGCGGATTGGCGCAGCGTCTGCTGTCAAGCGGGCGCTGTACCGGTCCGTCGTGGTGAAGAGAGAGCTGAGCCAAAAAGCGAAGCTCTCGATTTACCGGTCGATCTACGTTCCCACCCTCATCTATGGTCATGAGCTTTGGGTCATGACCGAAAGAACGAGATCGCGGATACAAGCGGCCGAAATGGGTTTTCTCCGTAGGGTGGCTGGGCTCTCCCTTAGAGATAGGGTGAGAAGCTCAGTCATCCGGGAGGGACTCAGAGTAGAGCCGCTGCTCCTTCACATCGAGAGGAGCCAGTTGAGGTGGCTTGGGCATCTGGTCAGGATGCCTCCTGGACGCCTCCCTGGTGAGGTGTTCCGGGCACGTCCCACCGGGAGGAGGCCCCGGGGAAGACCCAGGACACGCTGGAGGGACTATGTCTCTCGGCTGGCCTGGGAACGCCTCGGGATTCCCCCGGAGGAGCTGGAAGAAGTGGCTGGGGAGAGGGAAGTCTGGGCCTCCCTTCTGAAGCTGCTACCCCCGCGACCCGACCTCGGATAAGCGGAAGAAGATGGATGGATGGATGGATGGATAAAAGAAATGGTGAAAATGTAACTGAAAGATGTACCGCCGCTAAAGAACCCGATTTATTTCTGTTTTTGATTAACTTTGCAAACGACACATCAAAAACCTGGTCTTCACTGGTAGATGAAGACTTTTATTATTATTATTACTGAGTGTGTGCTGCCCCCTGCTGGTGGACCGAGGCTCAGCTGTTTCTCTCTCTGCCACCAGGAGGCGCTCTGTGACCCACACTCAGCTCATGCACGACAAAAGCCGGATGCTGCAGGACTTCCGGCGGCGCATGTTCCTGCAGGGCATCCTGGACGCGGTCCACACGGCCGAGATCCTCCCGGTCCGCGGCGCCGGGGGCAGCAGCGGCGCCGGCGCCGGGCCACCCGGACCGGGCCTGGGGGTCAACCCGAGCACTACAGGCAGCACCCTGCAGTCCAAGCCGCCTGGAGGAACCAAGAACCTCCCCGTCATGTTCCAGGAGGAGGAGGAGGAGGGCACCCACCTGCCGCAGGAGACCAACAAGTCCTACAAGGAGAAGGTTCCCAGCAAGAGGAAGCGGAAGGGGAAGTCCGGCCGCCGGAAGGAAGCGGAGAAGAGGAAGAGGACGGTTCGCGCCGTCCGGCGAAGGCCAGGGGAAGAGGCGGGCAGCGGGCTCCACCTGGAGTGGAGGCCGCTGCTGGGCCTGCAGGGGGCGCTGCAGTGAGACGCCGTCAGCTTCTGACGGAGGTGAGTTGGTTTGGGTCGCCGGGGTAACGGCAGGTCATAGAGGCGTAGCAGAACGTTCTGCTCCGTGGTTCGGCTCCTCAAGCGGTCCGGAATTGGTCCGGTGCTAGAGGAACCCGATCACCGGTCCGGATCGGTGAGGCAGAAAACCGATGGGGTGCTGCTACTGCGGGCACCAAAGTAATTGTTTCTTTTGAACAATTAAAAGATAAAAACATAAAATTCCAGTGAAATATTCTGTAGAATAAAACTGGAAGAACCAACCAACTCTATCTGGACTTCAGAATAAAAGTTCACACAAAAGATTTTCAAACAGCAGGCTGTGGAAATATTGGGCAGTAACTGAGAGGTTCTGGTACCGGATCTGTTTGGGTTCTGGCTGCCAGGCTGCTGGGTTCTGGTTCTGACCTGCAGAACCTCGCTGGTACAAACGGTTCTGGTCCAGTCCAGAGCTGATCAGGTTTCCATGGAGACCAGAGACCGAATTTAGCCTCCACAACCAGACGGTACCGTCAGTGAGGCTTTGGACCACAAGGTTCTGGTTCTGCTGTGGTTACAGCATCAGAACCGCTGTACTGGGCCAATCCTATTGGCTGGTTCTGAAGCCCAGATTAAAATGAGAGAAATGTCTTCACCGGGAAATATTGGAGAGATTCCAGCAGCAGGGATTGATTGATTGATTGATTGATTGATAAAACTTCTTCATAAATCCACAATCTGATCGTTTCCCTCTGAAATTATTTCATTAATAATCTGGATTAGACTAATAAAAACGGCTGAATCTTATCTGAAAATATTCCTCTAGATTTTCAGGATTTCCATCAGAAACGTGATGGATGGAATAAATTAGCTGTTTGACCTGTGATGTTGAGATAATCTGTGATAATTTGAGTGCTGGAGGTTCTCCTCTGAAGGTTTTCTGTCTCTCTGTGTCTTGCAGACAGAAATCTTGGCCTCGCCTCTTGGACTCCTAAATGTTCACGACTCGTTCTCCTGTCACGGAGCATTTGGACCGCAGAAAGAAAATATTTATTGTGTGTAAATATCTGAGATTAAGAAGCAGAATATGTTTAAATGAAACCTTATCGGCGCTGTGTGCAGCCGCAGATTTTAATCTTGTGAATCCTTTTTTATTCCAGTAATGTCTGATTAATTCCAGTAATTTATTTTGGTGTATTTATTTTGAAACGTATCGAGGTGCTGCTGACCTTCTATATTTTTGTACCATAATGCACTTTAGATATCTGACTATAATCTATAAACTTGTTTTTGTTGACTGAAGTAAAGAAAACTCGACTTTTTTTGTCATTTTCTTTCATTTGTTTAAACATGTTGTTTTGTTGAAGCTGTTTGCTGTTTTCCTCCTCGTGATGCCTTCACTGACCGTCGGTTTTCTCCACGCTCTTCTTCGCCAGGCCAAAGTTCACGTGTTCATGTTGGTGAAGCCTGTTGTTCTGAGCTGATTAAACATGTCGTCATATCTGAGTCCGAGTCCGACTGGTCCATCAGAACCTCAAGTTCAGTTCTGGAAAATTAGTCCCATTAGATCTAAGGTTTTAGGTTCCAACATTTAGATTGTTTATTTTTTCTTTTAGTAGTAAAAGTCTGAAACTCCAACATTTTCAAACATCACCTTTAATCAACGGTGACCAGATTTCATTTTAGAAGCTGCAGTTTAAAATAAAACATCTCACAGTTCAATTTCCTGTTTCAAATAGAACTTAGTTTTAAAAAAATGCATTTCAATAAATCCTAAATATAATTATACTAGTAAGCCTAGTAATCTGTATGAACTAACTATTCATTTATTTCTTATGAAATCTGTTAACAGCAGCAGTGCCTCTATTTGTCCACTATGTGGCGCCGTTTGTACGGTTACACAGTCAAAGCTTTGCAGCAGTAATTTTAGCCAGGAGATAAAAGTTAAATTCTTACCATGATATTAATTAATCTATAAATGTCAGTTTCTAATAACAAGATTATAAATATATATATACAAGGATCTTCTATAAATATACAACAGTATTTAATTTAAGCTAAATCTTATAAAATTACATGACGGTGAGCATTTGACTAAAATATGTTAAACCTATAAATACTTTCGGACTAGTTTAAAGGGAGGTTCTGCTGCTTTTCTTATGTGCTGTCTGAACAGAGAGAGGTTCTGGTTCTGCATGAGACGGGTTGAGCTTACAGACTAATCTAGAGTTTGGCCACATGGGGGCGGTGTTGCGTTGTCTGGCGCTGAAACAGCAGAAGAAGAAGGGCGGTTCCGGTCCTCGTGGGAGAAGAGGAGCAACATGGCGCCTCCAGGGGGGAAGATAAACAGACCCAAGACGGTAAGAAGCCGGAGCAAACGGTTCTGACGGGTTCTGGTTCAGGGTCCGGGTCAGCCTAACTGAAAGCTGCGAGTCAGAGGTCCAGAAGGTTCCGGTTCCGATCCACTTGCTGAACCAACGGAAGCTGACAGAACATTAAAGCCACCGGCCAGATGTTTCTGGAAAGTCCGTCAGAATCCTTCCAGGTCCATTTGGTCAGAACCTGATGTGAGGTTTATTTATCAATTAAAAGTTCAGTTATTGATTAATATCTGCCCTCCTGTAAACTAGCTGCCCTGTCCACTTGGTTGTGGATCATCACAAGGGCCAGATGATCAGTCCTGTCAGTTTTCTTCACACGTTTCCGGTTATTTTTAAAATGTTTTCTTTTTTCCTCCAATATGAAAATATGGAACAGATTTTAGATCGATTACTATGACAACATAATCCTGGTCAGTATTCCTGTTCTGACGCAGATGTTCCAAAACAGCGCCTCCTCCTGGTTGGTCACCTCTGCTCTGAAGCCTCCTAACCTTTGACCTGTCCTGGTTTCCTTCAGGAGCTCGGGAAGAAGCTCTTTAAGCGGCGCCGGGTTCTGGGCCGGCAGAAGAAGAAGCAGAACCAGATCATTGGAGCCGTAGTAGACCAAGACCTCATCACCGTCCATCACCTGAAGAAGAGGCGGTCAGTGCTGCAGACGGACAGAACTCACCTGTCCTCCTCTCACCTGAACTCCTCTCACCTGTCCTCCGTGTCCTGCGTGTCCCTCAGGTCCAGCCCCAGAGCCAACATCACGCTCTCTGGGAAGAAGAGGCGGAAGCTGCTGAAGCAGCTGCAGCACCTGCAGACGGAGAAGTCATCCATGGAAGGTAGAACCTGAGACTCACCTGAAGGTCCAAACGACGCTCCGCCTGCATTGAGCCGCAGCAGAACTATTTAATATTTTTTATTTTTCTGTCTGGCAAATGCTTGAGACACACGCAGACGTCTTCGTTATGAACTGTGAACTGAGCCGGTCGGGGCTACCGCTAACTAGCTGCTAATGCTAGCTAGTTAGCTAATGAAGGTTAAAAACAGATTATATAGGGAAATTGCATTTCCTAGTCCTGGGAGTTCTGAATTAATTCAAAAGTCTACAAAAAATAATTTTGTTATGCTCAATTTTTTTGTAAAATTATATTTTTGAATAATACTTTGATTTTGTTTTTGTTATAATTTAATAAAAAACAGATAGCTAAGCTAACCTAATAGTAGTGATAGTTTTAAGTAACAGAATTTTATGCAGACCTATTTTTGTTTAAATATGAACTGATGGAATTTGAAACCTTATAGATTTTTATTTATAAATGTTTTATTCATTTTCTCTTGTCGGTCACAAAAAATTTTAAAAATTTTGAACAGAAAATTTTGTTTTTGAATTAAAAATAATTTCTGAATGAATTTCTAGGTTCTGGAAGATTAGCATCACTACCAGCTAGCTTATTTGCGTTCATCTGCGGTTAGCTGGACGATGAAGCTAGCGACTAGCTACGTCACAAAGCAGTGCCATCATTTCCTCAGTGGTTTTCAGTGCTTTTAAATATTATATACGTATAAATGTGAAATTTTCCTTTGTGCATTTCTGTGGTGATAAAAGTCTTTTAACATTTAAAAAACATAAAAACTGTTTTAAAAAGATCTTGGATTTGAGTTGGTGGAACCTGCTTCTGGTTCTGACCCGTCTGGCTGCCAGCAGCAGAACTCAGGTCCGACCGTCTGTCTAACTTCAGTCTGAAATGTTTCGTCCTCAGTGGAACCAGAACCACAGAAGAAGAAGATCTCCTCTTCATCATCATCAGCTGCTCCAAAGAAGAGGAAGAAGAAGGGGCCTGGTTGCCATGGAGATGTGGAGATGGAGGATGTGGAGTGAGCAGAGGTCCGATTAGTCAGGAAGGTTCTGCATGAACTCAGAACCACCTAGTGTGGATCAGAACCAGCGACCAGAACCTTCTCTGAACTTCATCTGGTCCAGTTTATCAGAACCGCTGAGGAACCGAAGCTGCAGATTAATTTCTGTTTCTGAGGGCAGAACCTGGTCAGAACCCGGTCAGACGTCAGTGGACATTTTTACTGTTTCTCTGTTGTAATAAAAAGGTCCAAATGTTCCATCTCTGGTCTCAGTTTGTGATTGGACAGGAGAACCGGCAGTAAATCGGGTCATTTGGACCTGAAACCCCCGCAGAGGTCAGAGTGAAGGTCAAACATCTCAGCTGTTTGGGTTTCAGGTTCTGGTGGAGCAGAGACAGAATCCTGTCTTCATTTGGACCGAGGTATGCTTGTTCTGAATCAAATTTATCAGTCCATCATGTTTGAAAACGAAAAAAACATTTTTGTCATTAATGTTTTTCCGTACGACGTCCAACCAGCATGAAGAGATGAATAAAGTTACAAAGATTCTTTTTTTTTTGGTTATTTAGCCGAAGAGAAAAAATGTGGGTTCATATTTTCATCATGTTGTTTTTTTCTAAATGTTTTAAACAGTTTATTTAGCAAACTAAATGTTCAGTTAGCCACCAATTCAGTTTGGCAAGTGAATAGAAATCCATTTGCTGATAACAGGAAGTGGACTATGAAAATAAAAGCTGGGTTTTCTGAACCTCTTTAAAAACTCCTGTTTTGTTTCTTTTCCTCTTGTACATTTCAGCTTAAAAGAGCGTGACTGTTTAAAGACAGTTACTTCATTAGCATCGAAGGATTCAGAATCAACTCCAGCTTTTATTTTGATAATCCACTTCCGCTCATCAGCAAGTTTCATAAACATTTATTTTGGAGCTAAAGCTTGCTAACTAAATATTTATTTGGTAAACTAGTAACTTTAACCGTGACAACCAGCAGTGATGTTCAGCTAGCTTCCAGCTAACAAAACCTTCCTGGATTAAATCGCTGTTATTGTTGACATGAATGGGGACAGTATTTAATGTTCATAATATTAAGCTCTAGAACATTTACAGCCTTGGATGATTTGTAATCCTGGTCCCCAGACGCTCTGAAGGGGCCCAGATCACATTCTGTTTCAGGCCTGTAGGATCTGGGGCCGGCCCTGTATGCAATGTTTCCGCAGTTTAGCGGTTGTTTAATGCTCTAACGGCCTTCCATACAGCAGATACTGGTTTCTACATGGAGACCATTTTCTCTTTCAGATGTTTTCTCAATCAGATCTTTAATTATTGAGCAGCTTGTCTGATTAATAAACTGGTTTAATGTTCCGTCCTCTGGCAGCTGAGGACCATAAAGCGTCTTTATAGTAATAATTAATGTGAGTGTTTGTTATTTTCGGGCTGCTTTCGGGGCTTGTTTTGCTCAGACTAGGGGTGCAGGCTTTTCCCTCCCCCTTCCAGAGGACAAAGACTAAAATGGGTCAGGCTGAGGAGAGCAGCAGCGGATCCTGCGCACCAGCATCAGGAGGCAGAGAGCAGCTGTTGGCCGCCTTCCAGGCTCTCTGAGCGGGGACCTGCTGCTGCTTTCCTCCGCTGGTTCCTCCCGCTGAGCCCTTTATCCCCGCTCAGCTCACCGGCGTTTCCCTCATTCGCTTTTCTTTGGTTCCCAACATGTCGTCCTGGGATGGCTGACGCCGCTAACTGGGACTGAACTGGTTCTGGTGAACTGGACCTGCTGAATTCCTCCAGCTTTTAGTGAAACACCGACTCATCCGCCCCCACACTGACCGCCGGAGGACGATGGAGGCCGGACTGAGCTGAACGGAGTCCCCGCTGACCGCTCAGGTACACCGCCGCTTTGTGCTGCTTATCGGCAGCAGTGTAAACAGTATAACCAGTATAACCAGTACGTACCAGTTAACGCGCTGTGATCGGGAATTTTTTTTTCTTTTTTTAAACGTTGTTATATATTTCCACAATCCGGAAACATCCAGTTTTTCTGAACATAATCAGCAGAGATCCAGAACCGATTCACTCACACTGAACTGGTTTCACACCGGTTACCAGTAAAACCAGTTCAGCCACCGTGTGACCCATAAGGTCTGAGAGTCTAGAACTGCTATAGATCCTGGGATTTTATTTCCAAAGTCCAGATTGACTCGGTTCAGTTCATAGCCACTGTGGGACCCATAAGAGTTGGAGAATGGGCCCCACGATACCCACAGCCTCCTTATTGGGCCCATTTCGATGTAAGTTTGAAAAGCCATCAGGAATGGGGTCAAACCTCGTAAAGATACACAGAACCTGTTTGGGACCCATATTTAAGTTCTATGTGGGTACCATATGGGCGACCTAGAAATCAATCGTTTAGGAAACAATAACGCTGGTTTGGGTCCAATCAGCTGTTTCCAGCTGTTATATTTACATTTTCTTAGTGAACTAAGCTGATTCCTCCTGAAATGGGCCCCATGTGGGACCGTCCGACTTCCATATTGACCCCATAGAGCATTTGAAAACCCACCAAGTGGGCCTCTTCTGGAAAAGACTGACGTAACATATTTTTGTCCCATTTTTAACGTCTGTGTGGTACCACATAAAAATGGGCCCCATGAGGGACTTTCCATGTGGACCATAAAGGAGCCTGCAGGTCGGCACACATCTGAGCTGAGTATTATTATTATTACTACTGTAGAGGCTAAGCCAAAGCTTTAAGCCCCTGAGGTGGTACACCGGGGTAAAGTTGACACGCCGATCACTTATCCGCTGACTGAAATGAGAGCCGTCCTTGATGTTAGTCCAGTTCATCCATTTATTTCCATGACTCGGCAATCATCATCTTATTTCCTTTGTACAACAAGTCATTCCTCTAACATGTTGTCAATAACACCTCTAACATAGTTCCAGCGATCCACACAGCATTCATTCAATAGCATTGCGTTGTGTTGCGTTGCGGTCAAAAATTGTTTCCCCCTTTCGGGTGGAACACACCTCCTGTCATCAACACCGCATGCTACCTAAATAGACAGCTGACAGATCATGTGACCCAAACCATTTAGAATACAGAAAGGCATAATCTGCTCCTACAACTACGGTTATTGTTAATATGTTAATTAATAATTTATAAATGTTGCCGTTTCAAACTGAATATTTAATCAACAAGCTTAGCTTAATAACAAGTTATCGAGCTAAATATTTAGTTTGGAGCCAAGTAGCTAAAATGCTAATTCGCTTATCGATAACCGGAAGTGGATGCTACTCTAAACCCCTGCAGGTGAATTAGTGCATCTCTGTTGCTGTAGATCCGTTGGTTAACGTCTCTATTACCTTAAAACGGCTCACCTTTTGTTTTAAGCACAAATGTTCAAGACAGATTGAAAAGAGGCGACATTGAATCCAGAAGTTTCGGAAGACCCAGCTTTTATTTTGGTAGTCTATTTCCGGTTGTCGGTATGTGATTTTTTTTTGTTTTTTGTTTTAGCATATTAGCTAAAGATTTAACTCCGAGCTAAATATTGAGCTTCTGACTAAATATTTAACCAGTTAGGTTAACTATTTTTCTAGCAAATATGTAGTTTCAAACTCTGACATAACATTTATAAATTAATGAGTAAAATCGTGAAAGTGTGATTATGACGGGCTAAAGGCCCAAACGTGTTCTGTGGAAGACCTTCAGGCCTCACGGAACTGGGTCAGAACCAGTACACCGGGTATCGGTTCTGTTCCCAGTGTTCAAACGTCATTCTGAGGAAAATTTACAGAGTTTCAGAAGCGACCCGAACCAGAACCTCTACTGCTGATGGTTCTGGGTAGCAGTTTGTTTGTAGAACCTTTGAGAATACAGAACCGGAACCGTCACCTGCTCTTCTGATGAAGTTAGAGCTGATAAAGCCCCGAGTGTGATCGGATCAGAACCGGTTAATCTTAGAACCCAACAGGTTCTAGATCGGGCGGTTCTGCTCACGTCAACTGGACTTTGGAGGTCCAAATGTTATCAGCTGCTGAGAAGTTCTGATAAGAGGAACCGTGTCGCTAACGGGTCAAAGTTCTGCTGACCGGACTCTGGACCCACACAGCCCCCGAGGTTCTGAGGAGGCGGTGAGTTTTGGTTCTGGTTCTACTGAGTTTTTTCTGGCTGTTTCTGTCCAGTCCTGTTCGGTTCTGTGCGGGTTGTGTTTGGACCCGGCAGATCTCTGTGTTCTGGCTGATCCAGAACACGACTTGTCGTTTTGCAGCAGAACTCTGACTCCGGCCCGGTTCTGATCCGTTCTTCCTCTCAGGTGTGTTTTTGTGGTTCTCAGCCTCGTTTGTTTCCTGACCTCGATGAAGGAGTCTAAAAATGGATCCTCCTCCTTCAGGAGCAGATCCATTTTTAGATTTCTATTTTCCTCCTTTGTCCGGGTCCGATTTAGCTCTCTTTGTGGCGCCGAGCAGAGGAGGGGACAGATCTGGGACACCGAGCGTTTGAACATAATCTGAGCACCGAGGAAGGAGCTGCAGCTGCTGGAGGATGTTTTCTGTCGGTTCCAGAACCTCCAGAGGAACTCACTGCGTTCTGTTCTTCCTCTCCAGAACCTCCACTGGATCCGTTTTGAGGCCTTCGTGATCCCAGCAGACACTCCACAGCCATGACTCCCCCGGCCGACCTCCGACCTTTGCCCGGGCTGCTCGTCGTGATGCTGCTGATGTCACTTCCTGCTGCAGCTCTGGAACCAGAGACGTGTTTCTCCCGGCAGCATCAGGGCGCCGCCATCAACGTCAGGGCAGCGCTGAGCCGGGACGCGGTGGCCATGATGGCCCGGACGGTCCGGTCGGAGCGGGACTGCGTCCTGGCCTGCTGCTCCGAAGAGGTCCAAACAGGTGAGACCAGATCAGAACCGCTGGTTATCAGCTCTGCTTCTTCAGTGTTTTCATTACCTTACATTACTTTACCGAACCTGAGCCATTCAGGAGGAGAACCGCTGATCCGGACTGGTTCTGGTCAGAAATCTGTCCCATTTAAAGGGGCAATATTCTCTGTTTTCAGCCATTTTATAGTTTAATCAGTAACTATGTTACCTTCAGCTGTTAGAAAATTCTGTATATATGAAATATGAGTTAAAAGAAATTTTATTCCCGGATTTAACTTCTTGAAATTGGGCCTCTGTCTCTTTAAGAAGCTCCTGCTCTTTCTGCAGCTCCGCCTCCAGAAAGTCATCCCAACATGGCTCCTCTATTAACCCTTTAATGGTTTTACCTGCGTTTTTCTGAGCAGCAGCTCCTATAATGAGCTCAGAAGATGTTTGTTAATTGCTGCTGGCTAGTCTGAAGGAGCTGAGTGGGGGAGGAGCTAAGCCTCGAAGGCGGGGCTAGGTACATCCAGGCACTTTGGGCAGCTGAATGGTTGCCATGGAGATTAAAGGATTTGCATTAAAGAATCAAAGCAACACTGCAGGTTTGTTTCTGATGAATGAAAAACATTTGTTGATTTTACATGATACTGTCCCTTTAAGGAATCTGTTCAGAGCAGAGATGGTGGCTAGAGCTTCTGACTTGGACTGTAAGGTTTTATCAGCTAACGATTGTTTTAGTAGTTGATTATTCTGATGATTAAAAGGATGAAAAAAATTCCCAATCTGCATATTTTTCATTTAACCATTTGACCATAAACTGAATTTAAACAGAATTTAACTCGGATCGTTCTCACTGTGAAACTAGCTGCACAAAAAGTTCAACAACCGGAACCAGAAAGTGTTCTGGTACCGTGACCCGGCTGAGCCTGGTGGACCAGCAGCGTAGCAGGTTGACTGTGTTTACTACCAGTTAAATGTTCAATGTGTAACAGTTACTGCCATCTAGTGGTCAGTAGACTGAAGTGCCACCTGTGCTCTGTTCTCTGAAGGCGCTCGGTGCAACATGGCCGTGTTCAAAGCCAACAAACACGCTGGCGAAGACAACTGCCTGCTGTTCCACTGTCCCACCGAGTCGGACTGTCCTCTGATGAAAGCCGCCGAGGGCAGCAACACCTACGACATCTACAAAGGTCTGCTGCTTTTCTGTTTCACCTGTTTAGAAGCCCATCTGTGCCATGAAAGAAAACATAAAAGCCCAGCAGAAAGTCAGAATCACCAACTTTAAAGCCTTCATTACGAGAATAAAAATAATAATTTTCAGAAAAATTCTCATAATTTTGACTTTCAGCGTCATCATTTTGAGAGAGAAAGTCATGTTGATTTTCTGAGGCTTGCTCCTGAAATTTAAATTATAATTTAAATTTTAAAAAAATTAAATTATTAAATTTAATAATTTACTTAAAAGTGTGAAATTCTGACTTTTTTATATGTAAACATTTGACTGTTTTTTAAATTATGGCTTTAAAACTCAAAATGACGACTTTTAAATTCAACATTTTGACTTTCTTTCTCAGAATTATACCTTTTTTTTTTTCAAAATTATGACTGTCTCAAAATTTTGACTTTAAAACTCAGAATTATCATTTTAACATTCAAAAGTATAACTTCTTATCAAGATTGTTGTTTTTTTCCATCATGAAGACTTTTTACCTCAAAAATTGACTTCATTTTTTAAATTATGATTCTTTATGTCAGAATTATGGCTTGCTTTTGGACTTTTTTTCGTCTTTCATGGCAGTTATGGTCTTCCATAAACAGGTCAGCAGAGATAATTCTGTATCTCTGCTGACCTCTTGTGGCCAAAATGTCATAACACTTCAACTTTCTTCTCTCCTGCTCAGGTTTAAGTCATCCACCCACACTGAGACCTGTTCCCATGACAACCACACTCCATACTACCAGCACCTCCACCTCTACCACATCAGCACCAACTACACCAACCACCAGCCAGCCCACCAGCACAACCAGCACACCAACCACCGCCCAGGCACTGCACTCCACCCCAGAACCTTCCCCACCCATCATCATCATTGCCACAGAGCCTGCAGGTACTCCACCCACCAACACCACTACAAGCACCACCACCATGGGATCCTCTCCCACCTTCACCACCAGAAAACCCAACAAAACCAGCAAGAAGCAAAACAAAACCATCAAGAAAGGAAAATCTCATCCAGCCCTCACCACCACCACTACCCAAACAGCTCCCAGCTCCATGACATCACTTCCTGCTGAAACAGGAAGGAAGGAGGTGGAAGATAAACATACTAGTGTTCTAAAAACTACAACTTCAGGTACACCCACCACTGTGGCTCCAACCACCAGTACAACCAGTACAACCACTACAGCCACAACGACTACAGCCACCTTCCCCATCACCACCACCACCCTGCCTCCAACCACCACCACCACCACCACCACCCAGCGTACCTCCACCACTGAGCCAACCACCACAGTGACAGCTCAACCGCCAAGTCTGATCTTCATTCCCAAAGACCCAGTCCAGTCAGAGCCCGACCTCCAACCGGGCCACCCCACCCTGAACTCCAGCTCCAGCCGGGGGAAAGCGGTGGCGGCCCAGGGGGCGCTGAAGGGCGGCGTGGTGGCCTTCATGGTGCTGGCGCTGGCCGTGCTGACGCTGGCGCTGGCGGTGGGCGGCCGGAAGGCCGTGGAGTCCTTTGACCGGCGCCATTACACCAGACTGGAGCTCAACGACCTGCACTATGAGATTTAACGGGAGAATCCAACATTTCTGCTTTATTTAAAGTTGTTTAAGTATTAGCTGCACAACTCTGAACGTCTGCTCACGCTTTGTTTACGAAGTCAGAGAATCCTGCTCTCTGATTGGTCAGATTCGGCTGTTGAAGCTCCCGACTCTCCATTGGCCACAGAGATAGTCCCCGCCCCTTGGCATGGACGGAGAAACTGTGTTCAGTCATTTTTAAGGATTACACAGATTAAATTTACAGACGAGTTAAATCAGATCTGGTTTAATTAGGTTTTTAAACTGGAACAATGATCTGATCTCTGATCAGTTCATTGATCTGATCTGTGCAGTTCTAATAACCACCACTAGATGTCATCCTTTTTTCTGTTAATTCAGTTTCTGTCACTGAGGCAGTGACATGCGGTGAGGTTCATAGCTGGTGAGGCACTGACTTAATCATAATCAGATTTACAAATATAGACCCCCTGCATGTTATTATTTACATAAGGAAATTTTGCGCATGAGGACAAGCTGGAGGGCAAAAAGACAATTCTTCTACATGTCATCCATAGCCGCGCTGCCGCCGTAGAATAACTCCGTTGACTCAAACTTGGACGTGTAGATGTTATTAATTTTGTGCTCCACAGCAAAGGGAAAAACCGTTAAAGTACAACTCAAAACCACGTCTTTCTCGCTCTCTGTATCAGAGCAGCTACGAGCAGGCTCGTTGCCATAGCAACTGACAACAACGCCACACAAAAAAACCCACTCAGATATTTCCCACACAAAGAGCAGAACATTCAGTCTGTTGCAGTAACATGGTTTTAGGCTTAATGTTTATTTTGTGATTATTAATAAGTGATTGCTGTGGTAAGAGGAGAAAACTATAAATATATCGCTGCACTTTACTGTATGACCAGCTCTTGTTACTGTCTCTTACTCTGCAGTTGTGGAGTCACAATGTCTGGGATCATGAGCGCCCCCTGCCATGAGGCCAGAGAACTGCCTGCCTCACCTCCAATCTGTTCTCTGCCGTTTCGTGTGCTGAGGATCGATCAGAATTGCGTTACACACAGTTGGTGACAATAAACACTACATTATATACATAAGCTAAATTATGGAAAATCAGTTCATACATTAAATGTTTTTTAAGCATTTTATTGGCAACATACAGACAGGAGGAACATCGAATGGCAGCCAGTGCAGTTAGCCAGAGGTTGATCAATCCCAGGTGAGGCTCAACTCGCTGCTGCCTCACCAGCTTCGCTTCTGAGCATTTGAATGGGAAAATGCAAAAATTCTGCGATTTTGAAAAAAAAAAAATTCAGAATTGGTTAAGATGAAAAATAAATACTTTACAGTACAAACCACAGGGTGAAAATAGCAATATAAATTATTTTATTAATATATATTATTTTTCCATGATGACAGGCGAGGCTCTGCCTCACTCGCCTCCCCTGACCGCACGTCACTGCACTTAGGATTATTAGTGTTAAGCCGGAAATATTAAAATTTCTGAATAATGTACCTTAAATTATTAACACATTTAAAGTTTGTATAAAAATATTTGTTCATTTCTGATAAGGAACCAAAAGTGTGTAAAGTTTTCCAAACATCAGAGAGGTGAAGACCTCTCTACGTTCATTTCAGTGATTTAAAGAAATCTTAAGCTAACCAAGATTAATTAATTTATTGCTGATAAATGTACTGCTAAATCCAGTTTGGCCTCCAGAGGGAATGCTCTGATGTGAACACAGAAATGGTCTGGTTTATGAAGCTGCCACATGTACAGTGGCCACCAGAGGGCATCATCGTGACAAAAAACGGTGAGACGTTTAAAGACCATGAAACCTCCCGTCTCCTGTCAAAATGGGACTGACGTAACACTATTTAATATTTTGATCAACCCCAGATATGAACTTTGACTTCCTTTATGTATGTTTGAGACTCTTATTTTGAAATAAGATGGGAAATAGTTCCTTAGTTGGCCTGTTGAGTTGATGGACACAACCCAGTGAAGAAACCTCCAACACTAAACCACCTGGAGGATTAGCAGCCATTTTCAATCACTGTGAGAATACTGGCTAACAAGTTAGCTGCTAACAGATTTAGAAAACTGCTACCAAAGTTACAGTCGGCTGCTAACAGCGTTGCAGTTAGCTTCCAATAGTGGTAATGGTAGCTGCTAACACCTCAACGAAGACCTGAAACTGTAACTAGAATCTTGAGTTGGCCAGTTAATTTGTGGGTTTTTTAAAGTTTGACTTTAATAAAACAGTTGTGAGTTTGGTGGTTGTAATGCAGCCAGTTGGTAACGCAGCTTTGACCACCTAAGCTAGTCACTAAAGAAACGGTGCGTTCAGTGATGCACATTCTCTTTTAAAAGACCATAATCCTGGTCAGGGAGGTTTCCTCTGGATCTGCTGACCGTCCCTCTCGGTCCTGATTGTCGGACGCTCCGGCGCTCTGCATGCTTATGCCCTCTGGTGGCCATTCTAGACATAGCATGAAAAAACATGATGAGACGGGAGGCGATGATTTACTGCCTCAGGCGTGTTGGAGCTGGAAATCATCTAAAACTGGCAGGAGATCAGTGAACCCAGCTGGGAGTTGAACCCACAACCCAGACGTTGCTGTGAGGCAGAGGAGCAGCTGGAAGCTCCAGGTTCTTCTAAACCCGATCCAGTCCAACCATCGAGACTGATCGAGAGGAACCGGCCCGGTTTGGAGGACTCATACTGAATGTGAACATGATGGTCAGTGTGTTGCTTTCTCCAGCATGATGAGCTTCTTACCTGCCAGGTGATCAACAGCAGCAGCTCATCGTCACGATGGATCCTGGTTCTGAATCCACTCTTCCTGCTCCACTGGGTCGCAGCACAACCTTTAGACGTGAACCTGTGACTTCCTCCAGGTTCCTCTGGGTTCCTCCAGGTTCCTCTGGATTCCTCTGGGTTCTTCCGGGTTTCTCCTGGTTCCTCTGGGTTCCTCCTGGTTCTTCTGGGTTCCTCCTGGTTCCTCCGGGTTCCTCTGGGTTCCTCCTGGTTACTCCTGGTTCCTCCTGGTTCCTCTGGGTTCCTCCTGGTTCCTCCGGGTTCCTCTGGGTTCCTCCTGGTTACTCCTGGTTCCTCTGGGTTCCTCCGGGTTCCATAAAGACCCGACAGCAATTCTGCCCTCCCCCCAGCGCCTCTCAGGAAGCCTCTGAAGCGGAGACTCCAGATGCAGATCAGAACTCGCTGTGCACGCTCCTGCATGTCCTCTGGGCCTGTGGTGACCTTTGAACCCGCAGGTTCACTGTAGATGTCATATTCACTGTGTGTTTTTGTATTTCCACCAGGATTCCCGCCGTGGATCCAATCCTTTATAAATGATGCACTACTGTGTTGTGTGTTTTTGATAATCAGCTGCTGTACATATTCCTGGTTGGTTTTCATAGCTCAGAGGAAAATGGCCGCCACTATTTTCTTATAATAAACACATTTTACTGGGTGTGTGTTTTAGACAGGCTGCTACTGCGGCACCTCTCCAGCAGGGGGCAGCAGCGGGCTGGTCACGTTTTAGTTTTACTCTAATTATCGACATGGATGGTGATGTTTGGTGCCGTTTTGTCAAGTGATGCTTTCACATAACTTTGAATTTAATGTTTTGTCGTAAAGATTAAAAAAATGTGATTTTTGAATTTTTATCTCGTGTTTTCTCTACAAACTAAATCATCGGAGGGTTCAGATGTTCGACGGCGTTCAGGATCATTAGGTAGAAAAAAAATAAAGAGTAGATTAATATGGAGCTAAATATGGACCATAAAGTTCAAAAGAAAATTTTTTGATTAATCTCAAATTTTTTCGAAAAGAATTTAAAATGTTACCGTTTTTTCAGAATTATTATTATTTTTTTTTTTACTTAATCTCAAAATTTAAGTTGTTTATTTTTTTTTTGGTGAAATTTATTTTTTTTTCTATTTATAATGGCCCTAATGTCATTGCAAATACACAGAAAGGTAAGATACCCATAAAGTGGAGCTAAATAACTGAGACGGACGGGTTCTGGACGGGTTCTGGAGGTGAGAGAGTCCAGCTCCAACATGGCCGCTCAGTGAAGTCAGAGCAGAAAAACATCTGGATTGGTTTGTAAATCTTTGACAGACGGAGAGCTGAAGCTTCGCTACATCAGGAGAAAAAAGGCGGAAGTTGAAGCGGAGGCGCGGGCCTGCAGTGAAGCATGGAGGTGGCAGCATCATGCTGTTGGTCCAGTTCACAGAACAGACAAAAACATCACTGAACCAACACCTGGAGACCTGTCTCTCCCTCCTTCAGGTTCGTGGTTGCCCCCCCCTCCCCCCTCCCTCCCCCCCTGCTGTCTCCCCTCCCCCACCTGTTGTGGCCCCCAGCTCTCGGCTCCAGGTGTTTTCTAAAGCGCCGGTTTCTCCTGCCCGTTTTCAGAGCTAGTTGGGGAGATAAAGTAGTCCCTCCTGGTGGTTCGGACCGGATGCGCAGGTCTCTGCGGTTGCGGGCGGTTTGCGGTGTTTTTGTTGCGGCAGTGCGCAGTCCGTGTGCGGCAGAACAACAATAGAAAGCGGAGGAGGAGGAGCACCAGCGGCTTCTGGCAGCGGAGCGACACCGACGATCCTGTGGGACGATATGAGTCTTTGGATCGGACTCTTAAGCGAACAGAAGCGTGTGATGGAAGCTGGAAGGATCCGAGTCTGATACGAACCGAACCGAACCGGAGTGGAGCGTTTTTGTTGAGAGGAAGCGGCCGCAGCCATGATGGGAATGCTGGGAATCCTCCGCTGAGGATCCGCGGCGGCTGGGCCCAGGATCGGGGGAAAGATGGGAATGTGTCTTCGGATCCTGCTGCTGTTGGGTTCCTGCTGGCTCGTCTCAGGTAAGGTTCTGGTTCTGGAGGTTCTGGCTGTTTGGACCAGGGTGGGGGGTTCCAGTTGGATTCGGATTTTGTGTTTAGATTTCCAGGGCCTGCTAACGTTAGCTTCCAGCTAACATCCAGCTTGTTCTGGAAAAGGCTTTTTCCTGGGAATTCTGCTCATAAGTCCAGTTGTAGGTTCCGGTTCTGGACGGGATGTGGGGTCTGGTTCTGGTTCTGGTTGGATTCGGGAGTTTCGGTTGATTATTTGGAGCAGAGAGGGAATGTGGGAAACAACAACAGGAGCTATTGAAGCTACTTAGCATCAAAGCTAACAGGTTGTAGCTGCTAACCAACTAAGTAATTAGCTAGTTGCCTTTCAGCTGGTTAACCAGGGTAGGTTCTGGTTCTGATCCAAATATTATTACAGAGAAAAATCAGTTTTCCAGCAGAGCAACTCAGACCGGATGCTTCCCTGGAAAAACCTTCAGGTATGGAGATTCATCCATAACCTGCAGATTGATGGGAAACCTGGAGGAAAACAGGAAAACCTCAGCTGGGAATCATCAGCTCCATTAGCTTTAATGCACAGCGGAATCACAGAATAACAGGAAGTCCAGGAAATATTCCCTGGAAAACCTCAGAAACAGAAATGCTTGAGTCTGGATTTAAAGGGACAGACAGCTTTCCAGGTAGCTGAGGAGTTCTGGTTCTGGTTCACTGCAGCCTCTCAGCATGACAGAACCTCCACCGTGCTTCACTGATGCTAGAAGGAACACCTGCTGCCTCCAGGTTCTGCCATGTTGGGAATTTTGGGCTTTTTCCGCATTTTCCTTCAGTAAAACAGTGTCAGAGGTCGGTTCTGGTGGTTCTGATGTATCTCTCGGGTTGTGAGCTGCTCTTTTTAGACTCCAACACTAAGCTGAAATATTCTCTTATTTTATTGAATAACTTTATTGGTGCTGAAATCTCCTCCTGGTACCAAAGATCCAGTTTTCCTTCTGAGCAGGAACTGGACCGGCAGCGTTATGCAGCCCAATAACAGATAAAACTGATAAACTATTCCCACTCTGTTTTATTTATTGTTTTTGTTGCTTTGTTTGTTTATTTTGGATATAAAGGTGGACATCTATCATGCTGTTTGTCTTTTGCTGTGATAAATTTCTTACTATAATAAGAATTTGAACTTCTTATTGTCTCAGTAAATAAAAGATAAAAAACCAGAATCATCTGTTTTGTCAGATTTATTTTACTACCTTTTATGATGTGTGTTTAATGAGATTATCAGTAAATTAGGAAATATTCTGACTAAATGCAGTTATGGTGAGCAGTTTAAATTAAACTGGAGTCCAAAGGAAACAGAAATATGTTTGTGGTTTCAGTCATAAATGGTTCTTATAACCACTTTTATCATTATAGTAGTAAAACATATTATAATAAAACTTTTTTTTTTACAAAATTAAACCTTAGGAGAACTTGCATTATTATACTTTTATCAATATATTTCTTTAAAATTAGGCATGCACTGATATTAATATTAAAATTGCTGCTATTACCGATATTATTCACATTTCACTTCCGTTTCGACGCTTTTGGGGAAAAAATGTCCAGAAACAAAAAACAAGAGAATAATAAATATTTGTTGTTCATATCGGCTCAGTTTGATTTATTGGACCGATGCCGATATTTCGCGCATCTCTACTTAAAATGGTCTCCAAACGATATTTTGGTTTATTGCAGTAACGATTTGTTCTTTATTAGTTCTGGAACCGGGTTCTGGTTCTGTTTCCACTTTCTGTCTCCCTGCTAACACTTCCTGTGTGTCACCAGGCGAGCCGCTGCTGCTGTACGCCAACCGGCGGGACCTTCGCCTGGTGGACGCGGCGCGTGACAAGGCCAACGCCACGGTGGTGGTGGGCGGCCTGGAGGACGCCGCCGCCGTGGATTACGTCTACGCCCAGGGCCTCATCTACTGGAGCGACGTCAGCGAGGAGGCCATCAAACGGACCTCCTTCAACCGGACCGGCGCTGGCGCCGCCCAGACCGTGGTGCCGGGCCTGGCCGCGCCGGACGGCCTGGCCTGCGACTGGCTGGGCCTCAAGCTGTACTGGACCGACTCGGACACCAACCGGATCGAGGTGGCCGAGCTGGACGGGTCGCTGAGGAAGGTTCTGTTCTGGCAGGAGCTGGACCAGCCCAGAGCCATCGCCCTGGACCCGGAGCGAGGGTGAGTCCGGACGGTTCTGCTGCTGCTGGACGGGTTTAACCAGAGGCGAGGGGGAAACGGGTTCTGCTGCTTCTAAACGGCCTGGAGAGGAGTCGGTTCAGAACCACGTTTCTATTCATTGGATGTGAAGGAAACGGACCCGGTGGTCCTGGTGGTTCTGGTTCTGGTTCTGGGTTGTCCCCATGGTCTCAGCTGTGTGTCGTCCTCAGGTTCATGTACTGGACGGACTGGGGCGAGGTCCCAAAGATCGAGCGGGCCGGGATGGACGGGACCAACCGGTCCCTGCTGGTGGACCAGGACATCCACTGGCCCAACGGGCTGACGGTCGACTACGGCCAGCAGAAGCTCTACTGGGCCGACGCCAAGCACAACTTCATCCACCGCTGCAACCTGGACGGCTCCTCCAGGTACCAGCTGCCGGGTCCGACGCGGTTCTGCCGGGCCCGGACCCGATCTGATGTGTGTGTGCTGTGTTGCAGAGAAGTGGTGGTTAAAGGGGAGCTGCCTCACCCCTTCGCCCTCACCCTGTACGAGGACACTCTGTTCTGGACTGACTGGAACACACACTCCATCCACTCCTGCAGGAAGCAGACGGGTCGGGACCAGCGCATCGTCCACTCCCACATCTTCTCCCCGATGGACCTGCACGTCTTCAGCCCCAAGAGGCAACCCGTCTGTGAGTCTCAGCCTGCAGGGTCTCGTATCGACTGTGTCTGTCGCATATCTGGACCCGTCCAGACCTGCTACGCTCTCCTCCCGGCCGGTTCTGACCCGTTTCCGTGTCGATGTGTTGCAGCGCGGAGCAGCCCCTGCTCCCATGGCAACGCGGGATGCTCCCACCTCTGCCTGCTGTCCCCCAGCCGGCCCTTCTACCGCTGCGCCTGTCCCACCGGAGTCCAGCTGCTGGAGGACGGACAGACCTGCAGAGACGGTGAGGACGCCCTCCATCTTCATCACCATCATCATCATCATCATCACATATGGGCCCTTCCTGGTCTCAGTCTGTCTCAGAGAAGGAAACTAAATGTCAGCTGGTTAGAAGTCGTTAGTTATTCTGAAAAACTTTATTTGTGACGATTATCAGTTTGAACTGGAAGCTGCTACAGCCTGGTGGTTCTGGACCCGGTCTGGTCTGTTTGGACCTGGTCCAGTTGGTTTGGACCCGGACCGGGTATGTTTGGAACCGGTCCAGTTGCTGGTTTGTTGGTTCTGATCTGAATCGTTTGCAGAATCTCTCTCAGTTTGCAGATTGAGTCAATCGAGACGTTTGGAGCCAGACTTTGTTCTCCTCTGATCTGGAAGCGGGCCGGTGCTGGCCGGTACCGTTGCCATGGCAACCCGCTCCTCCCCCCACTGGTCTCCCCCTCCCTCCGGCTCCTCTGTTTACATTTTTCGGTGGGAAGCCGGCCTCGGGGGCGGGGCTACCGGACAAAGCCGCCTTTCAGGCCATTGTTGCGGCTCGGCGGTGGGAATGTGGCGGCGGCGTTCCAGGACCAGGAAGTCCTCCCAGCTCTGCACTGGGAGCGGGATGAAGGTCCAGCAGGAAAACTGGGAAAATTCACAGAAACTTCTGGACAGCTTTTATCAGGAAGCAGATATTTATTTTCAGGTTATTTTATTTTATGTTAAGGCTGCAGCAAACAGTTTTATTAGTAATGAATTATTTAGACGACTGATCGGGAAAACGTAGCGAATTTTCATTTAGCCACTTATGTAATGCATTACAAATAAATAATTTAATTCCTTTTTCATATGAGAAAACACTATGTTGACAGCTTTGCTCTGATCATTAAAAGATTGATTAATTTTAGTATTAACTAATAACTGGATAACTAAAGGTGATTAATAATTATTATTGTTTCCAGTTTGTGGACCAGTCAAAGGCCTTTTCAACCATAAATGTTTCGTCTTCCTGCTCTGTCTTGTTCTATCAGTAAACCATTACAGACTGATCGATTACTGAATGAGTTCAGTAATTGATTAATCGATTCAGCCCTGATTCTGATGGATATTTGATGATTTATTTTATTGTTTTTTAGTTGCTGTGATAATGACTCCTGGTCGATGCTAACATGCTAACAGGTGCGACCCAGATGCTGCTGCTGGCCCGGCGGACCGACCTGCGTCAGATCTCCCTGGACACGCCCGACTTCACTGACGTCATCCTGCAGGTGGACGACATCCGGCACGCCATCGCCATCGACTACGACCCGGTGGACGGATACGTCTACTGGACGGACGACGACGTGAAGGCCATCCGCCGCGCGCGCCTGGACGGCGGCGACGCCCAGTTCGTGGTCACCTCACAGGTCAGCCACCCGGACGGCATCGCCGTGGACTGGATCGCCCGGAACCTGTACTGGACCGACACGGGGACGGACCGCATAGAGGTGACCCGTCTGGACGGAACCATGAGGAAGATCCTGATCTCCGAGGACCTGGACGAGCCCAGAGCCATCGTCCTGGACCCGGTGGCTGGGTGAGTCCCGCCGCCGGCCCACCGGCCCTGCCGCGGTACGGCTCCGTGACGGTTCCATTTGACCCGCAGGTACATGTACTGGACGGACTGGGGCGAGGTTCCGAAGATCGAGCGGGCCGACCTGGACGGGCTGGAGCGGCTGGTGATGGTGAACACGTCGCTGGGCTGGCCCAACGGCCTGGCGCTCGACTACGAGCAGCGGCAGATCTACTGGGGAGACGCCAAGACGGACAAGATTGAGGTCAGTCCAGGCTCGGGTTCTGGTCCAACAGAACCGGGTCAGACCCAGGGTCAGGTTCAAAGGAACTCAGGGTTTCGGCTGTTGTTCAGTTTTCTGGAAGTTTGTTGCAGATTTGTGGTGCATAGAAGCTGAATGCTGCTTCTCTATGTTTGGTTCTGGTTCTGATGCAGAGCAGAACCAGAACCAGCAGGTTGATCCAGCATCAGATCAGATCTTATTTTGTTCAGTGGTTTATAAACTACCGGGTGGTGGTGTAGAACCGGGTGGTGTAGAACCAGATCATTTCTGATCTGGATTAAAAATGAAGAAGCTGTAAAAGTTTCTTGTTGGTTCTGGTTCTGGTCCAGAGTTGGAGACCGGGGAGAAACCAGGCATTCAAACTGGAAGCTTTGAAAACACGGACTGATCTGGATCATATATCCGATCAGAACCGGTCCGTTCAGCTCAGCTCCCCGCTCAGAACCACATCTGGTTCTGATTGTGGCCCGGCTCTCCAGCTGTGGTCTGCTCTGTTTAGAACCGCGCTGCGGTCCGATCCAGCCTGCTGGGTCCGGCGCTCCCGATGGAAACTCCTTATTTATTCGCCAGACTGAGGAAGAGGAGGAGGAAGAAGAGGGCCGACCCGGCGGCAGCCAATCGCAGCGCTCCACAACGCCGACCTGCACATTCATCAGAACTGGATCAGAACCGGGTTTTATCTTCTTGATCAGAACAGATCTGGTTGGATCTGCTGAGGGACAGATTATTCCAGATTATTCCAGATTATTATGAGGCGGTGACCTCATGAGGAACAGAGGTCCCCTGGTTCTGTTGGACAGTCCAACTGGGTCAGACCTGCAACCGCCCAGCCGGAACACGGCTGGTTTTCCTCCTTAAAATCAGTTCTTATATTAATCTTCATGTATCTCCTTCAGCTGAACGTTAATCCTGAATCCGGTCCGTTTTTATTAATCAGCTTTGCTTCAGAGCAGCGGTGTCCAAAGTGTGGTTCAGGGGCCGTCTGTGGTCCGGCTGCAGTTTGTTTTAATCTAAATTATTTCCCACATCATTTCCTAACATTGGAAAATATTTGACAGAAAATATTCATGTTTTTATAACCAAACTTTTCCATAAAGCGACTTCACTGAACTCAAATTAGCTTTCATCTAATTTATGAAACTTTGCGAAATATAGCAAATGTTTTGAAAGAAAGTGACACAAATTTTGTTTTTAGAAGAGAATAAATTTATTAAATCAATCCCAAAGGAATTTAAAAACTAGAAGTCTTTTAATGCAAAAGTTTTGGATCTGTGATGAATTTTCACAAAAAACTAAAATTGGAATATTTCATTGGCTTGATTTAAATCTTAAATCTGTGTGTGTGTGTGTGTGTGTGTGTGTGTGTGTGTGTGTGTGTGTGTGTGTGTGTGTGTGTGCGCAGGTGATGAACATGAACGGGACGGGCCGACGGGTGCTGGTGGAGGACAAACTTCCCCACATCTTCGGCTTCAGCCTGCTGGGCGACTTCGTCTACTGGACGGACTGGCAGCGCCGCAGCATCGAGCGCGTCCACAAACGCACCGCCGAGCGCGAGTTCATCATCGACCAGTTGCCCGACCTCATGGGCCTGAAGGCCACGCACCTGCACCGCGCCGCCGGTGAGTCCGCTGATGTCACAAGGGGGCGGGGCCTAGCCGGAAGCATCTCCTTTCTTTTGTTCCCTCCTTCTTCTTGAGTTTGCTGGCGGTTGGCAAACATCTTTAGGTGTGCATTAGCGCCACCTAGTGGCGGGGAAAGAAGAATGGCAATACTGTTCAAATATGTTTAGTTTGATGTGAATTATCTAAGTTTCCAGAAGAAAAAGAAAAGTGAATAAAGTTTAATTCCACTTCAGCTCCACCTCTGTCCTTCAACCAGCAGCTTAAAGTGTGATTGGTCATTGTCAGCACTGTGACCTTTGAACCTTCTTAGGGACTTCCTGTTTCAGTGAACCTTTTTATGACACTAGAGCGCTGAATAAGCAATCTTATAGTAGGCTTATCTGACCCACAGAGTTTTTTTTTTTGTTTTGCTGTATTTTTTATTTTTGTTTATGAACTTCCATCCTAGCTTTGCAACATTTATTAAAGAAAAAGTTTTACATCTTTGTTCAAACTGTTTGAGTCAGATGGATCTCCCTGAGCTGCTGCCTGACGATATGAACCAAAAACAGCCAATCAGAGCCAAGAGGCGGGGCTTCTTGCTGTCAATCATTCTTGTGTACTCGCTGCTAAATGTGATAATGGTGGAGAAACAGCTTACAGTGACAGGAAATCTGTTTCTGCTATGCTAACTAGCCTAGCATTCATGACAGTCTATGCTAACTGCAGCATAGCAGAGAGAAACGGGGAAGGGTCTGTTCTGGTTCTGGTTTTGTAGTTTATGTTCTGGTTCTGCCTGTGCAGGGACCAACCCGTGCGCTGACAGTAATGGCGGCTGCAGCCACCTGTGCCTGCACACGCCTCAGGGCGTGCGGTGCGGCTGCCCGAACGGCCTGGAGCTGCTGGGCGACCTGCAGAGCTGCATCGTCCCGGAGGCCTTCCTGCTCTTCTCGCGCCACACCGACATCCGCCGCATCTCCCTGGAGACCAACAGCAACACCATGGCCATCCCGCTCACCGGCGTCAAGGAGGCCTCCGCCCTCGACTTCGACATCACCGACAACCGCATCTACTGGACCGACATCACGCTCAAGGTGAATCTGGGCCCGGCCCGAACCTCCAGGACCACCGGAACCGGCCTCTAACCTGTCCTCTTTTTGGTTCTGCAGACCATCAGCCGGGCCTTCATGAACGGCAGCGCGCTGGAGCACGTGGTCCAATTCGGCCTGGATTACCCAGAAGGCATGGCGGTGGACTGGCTGGGCAAGAACCTGTACTGGGCCGACACTGGAACCAACCGCATCGAGGTGGCCAAGCTGGACGGGCAGCACCGCCAGGTTCTGGTCTGGAAGGACCTGGACAGCCCGCGGGCCCTGGCGCTGGACCCGGTCGAGGGGTGAGGCTCCGCTTCTCCTGGACCCGGTCCTGTTCCGACCCGTTTCTGTTTTGACCCATTTCCATCCCTGCAGGTACATGTACTGGACCGAGTGGGGCGGGAAGCCCAAGATCGACCGGGCCACCATGGACGGAACTGGCCGCATCACGCTGGTGTCGAACGTGGGCCGGGCCAACGGACTCACCATCGACTACGCCGAGCGGCGCCTGTACTGGGCCGACCTGGACACCACGCTCATCGAGTCCTCCAACATGCTGGGTAATTATCAACAGAACCGGAAACAACCTCCAGAATCCCGGGGTCCAAACCCAGCAGGTGCTCCTCCGGGCAGAACCAGGGGAACCTGCTACTGGGTGCAGTTAAGATTCTGGTTAAGGGTCGTGCTGTGGTGGCGCAGCGGGTTAGCACGCCCCACGTTTGGAGGCCTTAGTCCTCGACGCGGACGTCGCGGGCTCGACTCCCGGTCCCGACGACCTTTACCGCATGTCTTCCCCCCTCTCCTCACCCTCCTTCCTGTCTGCCTACTGTAGAAAAATACGAGCCGCTAGCGCCGCAAAAACTCTTAGGAGAAAAAAAAAGAAAGGAAAAAAAAGATTCTGGTTAAGTCTACCTCGCTCACCTGGGTCGGACCTTCAGAGAACTCGGATCAGGTTCTGCAGCTGCAGTCGGGTTTTTGGGTTGTCTGTTAAAACGCTGCTCAGAAAGTTCTACAGCTCCGTCTAACCTGAATCCAACCAGAACCAGAACGGTTCTGATTGGATTCAACTGGTTTCGGATCAGTTCTTTCAGTCATTTTAGGTTCGACTTGAGATTGTTTTAAAAAATTTCATGCAGTTAGTCTGGATTCTGGAAGGTACTGGGTGGGTTTTAAACTGGTACTTGGACTCGTCTGTGTGAATAGAAACTGGCGGAATTTCACAGAACCGATTGAACCCACTTTCTTTCTGAACTGGTTTCGGACTGGTTTTGGTCTTGAATGTAGAAAGTATTCGCCTTCATTTTGACTCGGTTCAGACTGGTTTTGATCTGGTTTCGGAATGATTACATGCCCGTGGTCCCAGTGTTGATTCTGAACTGGTTTTGGACAGGTACTGGACTGGTTGTGGGGTTTAAGACTTATGGACCATTTTCATTGCCTAGTCTTGGACTCGTAACGCTCTGTGTGAACAGAAACCGGCTGTTTCTTGGTACCGATCGAACCCGGTCTTGGTCTGGTTCTGGTTTCGTCATGATTTTTCCGATTTCTCATCTTACAGGCAAGGAGCGAGAGGTGATTGCCGACGACCTGCCTCACCCGTTCGGCCTCACCCAGTACCAGGACTACATCTACTGGACGGACTGGAGCCACCGCAGCATTGAGCGGGCCAACAAGACAAGCGGCCAGAACCGGACCCTGATCCAGGGACACCTGGACTACGTGATGGACATCCTGGTGTTCCACTCGTCCCGGCAGGCCGGCTGGAACGCCTGTGCCTCCACCAACGGCCACTGCTCCCACCTGTGCCTTGCCGTGCCCAGCAGCTTTGTCTGCGGATGCCCCGCCCACTTCTCGCTCAACCTCGACAACAAGACGTGCAGCGGTGAGCCACCCGGACTCGACCGCGACCTGGACAGGTTTTGCTCAGGTCTCTGATCAGTCTGCTTGTCACATGCAGCTCCCACGGCGTTCCTGCTCTTCAGCCAGAAGGCGGCCATCAACCGCATGGTGATCGACGAGCAGCAGAGCCCCGACATCGTCCTGCCCATTCAGAACCTGAAGAACGTTCGGGCCATTGACTACGACCCGCTGGACAAGCAGCTGTACTGGATCGACTCCAAGCAGAACGTTATTCGCCGCGCCCAGGAGGACGGCAACCAGGTGGGGAAGCTGACCCGACCGAACCCAACTCCTTTGGGTTCTGATGGTTAGCTTAGGGAGGTTGGAGACCCAACGGGACCCATACCCATTCCCGCTTCTGAAGCGGGAAGGGTTTGTATGCATTAGCATTAGACTTATGCTAACCAGAGCAGCATTAGCTTAACCACAGCAATTTTCACAACTGATTATCAGCTAAGAATAAGTAGCTGATGAAGAGAAAAAGTAAATAATAAAAATGAACAGTACGGAAGCTGACACTAATATCGGAGGGTCCTGATCCAGTTGGCCGTGTTCTGTCTGGTTCTGTTAGACTGTGACGGTGGTGTCCAGCTCCCTTCTCGGACCCTTTGATCTCAGCATCGACATCTTCAGCCGATTCATCTACTGGACCAGCGAGGTGACCAACGTCATCAATGTGACCCGGACGGATGGCAGCCGGGTCGGCGTGGTTCTGCGGGGCGAGCACGACAAGCCGCGGGCCATCGTGGTGAACCCAGAGAGAGGGTGAGTCCGAGTGGTTCTCCCAGTGCCGGACCCTGGGTCAACAAAACTTGTATAAGTGACCTGTTTGTTAGCAATAGGTGTTAGCACTGGGTGCTAACAAACAGGTCAGTCACGCTAACAGAACCTGTTCCACAGGTACATGTACTTCACCAACCTGCAAGACCGCTCACCCAAGATTGAGCGGGCGGCGCTGGATGGGACGGAGCGTGAGGTTCTGTTCTTCAGCAACCTGGGAAAACCCGTGGCGCTGGCTGTGGACAACGAGGCGGGGAAACTGTTCTGGGTCGACTCAGATCTGCGCCGCATTGAGAGCAGCGACTTGTCAGGTGAGTTCTGTTAAAGATCCGACCGGAAGCAGAATCTGACAGGAAGCAGGACCCGACAGGAAGCCATCCTGGACTTACCTGCTGCTGTTTCCATTCAGCCTGCTGGAAACCATGACTTTTGACCCTCCCAGGTAGCGAAAAAACCTTTGATGTAGAAACTCTAGAAGACTCCAGAGAGATAATCTGATATTTTAGTTTCAGTTGGTGCCCCCTGCAGGCCATCCAGAGGAACAGCAGTGTGTCCATCGAGACAAAAAATAATAGAAAATAAGATATTTTGATGTTAATGAGATATAAACCTCGAAGGTTTTTTAATCTCGTTAAAATGAGAAACTTCTCCTGAATTTATTTCCAAGTTCTGTCAGATAAACATGAATCCTGATGTTCTCTAAAGCTGGAGAGGCTTTAGGTTTTCCTCCACGTGAGTGAAGAGGATGACTGGATCAATAAAATATTTATTTCTGTCATTTCTAACCTTCTATATTCTATACACAAGTCAAAGGATGCTGAAAAAGCAAACAAAAACTGAACAAAAGAATACTAAACTTTAACCCAGAAATATATTATAAACGATATTTAAATTCCTGTTGATGACCAGAGCGAAATGTTGACTGAAGCTCATTCTGATCCTCCTGAGCTCAGGTGAAAGGTGTGTTTAACGGTGTCCCCCCCTCTCCCTCCTGCCTCCTCTCCCATTTTGTTGCCTTTGTTCCTGAAGTTCTCGCCCTTGTTTTTTCTCCCTGGTGCTTTTGGTGAGCACTGCAGGAGCCAATCGGATTGTGATCGCGGACTCAAACATCCTGCAGCCGGTGGGCCTGACGGTGTTCGGGAACCACCTGTACTGGATCGACAAGCAGCAGCAGATGATCGAACGCATCGACAAGACGACGAGGGAGGACCGCACCAAGGTGCAGGCGCGGGTCGCCTCCCTGAGCGACATCCACGCCGTGCACGAGATCGACATGAACGAGTACCGTGAGTCCACCGCCGCCGACGGAACATAGACTGACCTACCAGCAGCTGACCTCATCTAAGAATGTCCAGAACCAGACCCAAACCCAGAATAAAACAACCTCAAAACCAAAACCTGAGTCTAAATTAACCTCTCTAAAGACGTCTCAAACCCAAAACCAGTTTCCAACTGAAAACTAGGCCTGTCCCAAACTGAGGCCAGAATCAGTTTAAAAGCCAGTTTTAGACTGAAAACATTTCCACAGTCAATCTTAGACCAGTCCACAACCCAAAGGACAGAAAAACCTGAAACTAAACTGGAAATGTCTGAAACTTTAAGACCTTCAAACCTAAACCAGAATAACAACAGTTTTTGAATAGTTTTCTAGCTGAAATGATCTAAAACCAATCTAGACCAAAGCTAAAGCGAGTCCAGAACCAAACAAGACAAACCTGAGTTCTGGTTTACCTGCTCTAACTTCCTGTTTCCTCCTGCAGGAAACCATCCTTGCACCCGGGACAACGGCGGCTGCTCCCACATCTGCATCGTGAAGGGCGACGGAACCACGCGCTGCTCCTGCCCCGTCCACCTGGTGCTGCTGTCCGACGAGCTCACCTGTGGAGGTGAGCCTGTCGCCGAGCCGCCCCGTTGCCACTCCGCCGGTGGCGACCCATTGACCCGTCCTCTCTCTCTCCTCAGAACCGCCCACCTGCTCACCCGATCAGTTCGCCTGCGTCTCTGGAGAGGTGGACTGCATCCCCAACACCTGGAGGTGCGACGGCTTCCCTGAGTGCGACGACCACAGCGACGAGAAGGAATGTCCCGTCTGCTCCGAGTCCGAGTTCCAGTGCGACAGCCGGCAGTGCGTGGGGCAGAGCGAGCGCTGCAACGGGGAGGTCAACTGCCAGGACGGGTCCGACGAGAACAAGTGTGAAGATGATCCAGGTCCAGAGGCTAAAATAATCTCTAAGCCATGAAACCAATTCTCAACTATACAATCGTCAGTCTAGTCTAAAACTGGGTCGAAACCAGTCCAGAACCAAAAACAGGAAAAAACCTCAATAGAAACTGGGAATGTCTCCCAGTTCTGGTACTGATGTGTTCTGGTTCTGTTCCCAGTCCGGTGTCTGGCGGACCAGTTCTCCTGCGCCAACGGCCAGTGCATCGGGATCCACCAGAAGTGCGACCACAACACGGACTGCAGCGACAACTCAGACGAGATGGACTGCTGTGAGTCTGGTCCCGACCCGGCTCCGACCCAGTTCTGGTGGTCTCTTTGTGCCGACGCTCTCCTGTACTTACAGACCCGCCGGAGCTGCCGGCGCCGACCAACAGCACCATCAGCTCCATCGTTGCCGTGGTGATGGCGCTGTTCGTGGTGGGCGCCATCTACTTCGTGTGCCAGCGCGTCCTCTGCCCCCACATGAAGGACGACGGCGAGACGGTCGCCAACGACTTCGTGGTCCATGGCCAGGCCTCGGTGCCGCTCGGATACGTGCCGCACCCCGGGTCGCTGTCCAGCTCGCTGCCGGGTAAGGCGGGTCGCGCTGGGGGGGCGGGGCCAGTTGTGACCCGGTTCTGACCCACTCTCTGTCTGCAGGTATGTCCAGAGGGAAGTCTGTGATTGGCTCCCTGAGCATCATGGGCGGCAGCAGCGGCCCTCCGTACGACCGCGCCCACGTCACCGGAGCGTCATCCAGCAGCTCCTCCAGCACCAAGGGCACCTACTTCCCCCCGGTGAGACCCGACCTGTCCGGTTCTGGTTCTGGTTCTGGTTCTGGTCTCATGCTGTCTGTCTTCCAGATCCTGAACCCGCCGCCGTCGCCCGCCACCGTCCGCTCCCAGTACACCCTGGAGTTCGGCTACTCCTCCAACAGCCCCTCCACCCACCGCTCCTACAGGTACTAACGGGCCGGGTCGGAACCACCAGACGGATCAGGGCTATGGCAGGCAGTTTTACCCAAACATGCTAAGTCAGATTTCTGATTATATTTGGACTAAATGACGTCAGATTATTAAATATATCTGCAACTGAATTATTATCATAATGTAAATTTGAGATGCCATTAATTTATTTTTAGAAACTGATTAAACTAATAACTTAAAAACAAATAATGACTCAACGAAACAAACAGAAACATCTGGACTTTAGTTCTGACTCGTCATGATTCCTTTTAAATCCTCTCTGATAAATTAAAGAGATCATGGATGGTTTTAATCTAGACTAGTTTTCTATGCTGATATCTTGAATTGACATTTTGACCAGTCAGAATGACGTCACTAATATCTGGAGTAATTATTATTTCTAGTCAAACTGCTCAGATTTTCCGTTGGGGAATGTTTGCTACCGCAGCAGCTTTTGCTCCTTAAAGCCGTTTTTAGGTGTAAATAACTTTGGTAGCCTGGCAGAGAAAACAACATCTTTGATATCTTGAATCATTATTCTGTCAAAACGTCCCAAATTTATGAAACACTTTCAAATTTCAATGAGAAATGAAACATTTTTTGAAAACGCTCCTTTTCCAGCTTGTCGACAGCAGCACTTTTTGCTCCTTAAATATGTTCAGATTTATGAAGCAGTTTCTATGGAAGCATTTTGCTGCCAGAGGTTGGAAATCAATTCAATCAATTTTCTTATTTCTAATAAGAGAAATCTTATTAGAACATAGTCTATATGAGATGCAAAACGACAGTAAAGTTTCTCGTTACAATATAAAGATACAATCCTCTGACAGATCCTGAGTTATTAAAGACCCATAAATCGTTTCCCTCTCTCTCTTCACAGCTTCAGCCTGTCTGACTGAAAACTGAACACCTTTTGGGTTTAATAAAATACAAATCTCGTCTTAACATGTTTTTAAAATCTTACTGAATTTCAGCTAAACGTTTCCATGCGTTTTTTGCCTTCTGCTGGCAGCTGTCTGGGCAGCTCAGTGGCAGCTCTTTACATGAAATTTCTCAATTCAGAATCTAAAGTGTAACTTTGAGTAATGATTAGGTTTGTCATGTCTGGAATTGTAATCACAGATGCTTGGCCACTCGGTGACGCCATCTTGAAAAGCATTTGATCCATTCAAACTGAATAAATCTTCAGCTGTTTTTCCGTCTGCTCAGAAAGTGAAAGTCAGTCAGTGAAAGTTATGTTAAACTAGCTTGCCATACATTTGGCTCTCCATAGATTGGTGAATACAAACTGATGTTTTCATCCTTCCAGCTACCGGCCCTACACCTACCGCCACTTTGCCCCGCCCACCACGCCCTGTAGCACCGACGTCTGCGACAGCGACTACACACCGGGCCGCCGGCCGCTCAAGTCCGCCGCCGCCAAGGGCTACACCAGTGACCTCAACTATGACTCGGAGCCGTTCCCGCCGCCGCCCACACCGCGCAGCCAGTACCTGTCGGCGGAGGAGAACTGCGAAAGCTGCCCGCCGTCGCCGTACACAGAGCGCAGCTACTCCCACCACCTGTACCCACCGCCGCCGTCCCCGTGCACGGACTCCTCGTGAGCCAAGCCCCGCCCCCTCCCTGTATATAACAATTGTTGATATCTGAGGCGAAAAGAGAAAACGGGAAGAGACTGCGGCGGCGGCGCTAAAAGGGAAGTGGAGGACGGCGACCTGCAAAACATTTGTACAGAACAGAGAAATCATATTTATATATTTTCTATACTGATGATGATGATGATGATGATGCCATAGAGTTTGTAATTTGTACATTTTTAATAGAAACTTTTATTAAACTCGCCACAGAGAAAAGTTGCCTTAAAGTCAAACGGGACCGCGGCGGCGCTGGCCAGTCGGACTCCTGGTGCCAAATACACAGGCCCCTCCCACTCTGGGGTTCTGGGGCGGGGCATCATAATTTTGTCCCTGTCGGGCCTCCATACAACCACATGCTGGCCCCGCCCCCGCCTGTTTTCACACCACGAGGAAGATCTGCTCCTCATCATCATCACAACCTGTGCCTGAGCAGTGCCACAGCTACATGTGCTTTTATTTTGAAATCCCCACTGAAAGCTCTAGTATTTTTGTACCACATACTGTGTAGATACGTATTTATAAGCTATATAGAGAATCGATGTAAATGTCTCGCCTGCAGCTCTTCATTCCTCTTTTTTATTCCCTCCTTCTATTTTTCTACAGAATCGCTGACAATCTCACAACCTGTCCTCGTTTTTACTGTCCTCAGCATCAGGACGCAGGGGTCGGAGGTCATTTTCTGACCCCCTGAGCCCAGTCCCAGTCAGAACTGCACCAGCACCAGTCCAGACAATCTCTAGCAGGTCTGACCAGAACCGAAGAGGTCTGGCTCAGACCTGAGAAAGCACAAAGAACCCAGGGCAGCTGGACGGGTTGGAGCCCCGCCCCCTCACAGAGAGCTCTGATTGGTTGATTACATGGAGACCTTAACGAGTTTTTAAACATTAAGACCAAAATCTGACCAACGTGTTTTTCTACGCTGTCTCCATACGGCCTTGATACCTATTCACAGTCTGCTGCCAGTCCAGAACCTCTAAGGCCTCCACAAAACGTCTTGGCACTGCAGGACTTCCATATACCTTAAATACGTCCTTTTGGGTCGCCTGATTCTGGCAGTGCAGGGTCTCTGAATGTCACACACAGTTTCTGTCTGTCCTTGGTCTCCGTATTGCCACATCACTAAGTTTTTGTCACTTGGAAGCTCCCATATAGCTCAGACGTTCAGTTTTTTTACCAGCCTGAGTCTCTGTGACCTGAGTTCTGGTACTGCATGACCACATAGTGTCTGACCATCCCAAGTCTTTCTACTTCCTCCACATTTAATTTTTGACCACCCTGGGTCTCCTTACCTACTTAACATTTAAATCTTGGCCTTTCTGAGCCTCCATACGTCCTTCATGTTCCGTTTGTAGTTCTTCTGAGCCTTCGTACAGCCTCTAAATGTAGGTTTTTGACCATTCCGAGTCTCCATACTTTCTCTTCATTCAGTTTTCGACCCTCCTGTTTCACCGTACCTCCTCTACAATCAGTTTTTGGCCCCTCTGAGCCTCCGTTCCTCCTCCATGTGTCCTCAGACAATGTTGCCTGTATTTCAACCCTGCTCCTCTACATGTGCTCTCTTCTGGCGGAAAAGTTCTCATTTCTGCACTTTAGACGGTTTTCTTGTCTAATTTTATTCGGTACCAAGTGACTGAAGCTGAGGCGATGCTAAGAGTCCTCTCTGCTCCGACGGTTTTTAAGATCTGGGACATCAGATGTGAACAAAAATCTTTAAAAACCTCTTTAAGCTGAACTGGAATCAAACCTGTGATCTGATTTTTAAAAGCCACTAATGAACCATCCGAGGGAAATAATTCAGTTACAGTGAAATAAATGAGAACTGTTGATTTAATGCTGGTGTTTGTGTTTTTATATGAAGTGTTTTTCACAGATTTCCACCAAATTACTCTCTGTTGGGTTTTGGAGGATTTTCTGTTTGCTGAGTTTCTGGACAGATTACAAATGAAGACTAAATGATGATTTGCTCATTGATCCTGCAGACCCTCTTCCGGCCTGCAGGTGGTGCTGTGGGGCAGAGGGGAAGTGGACAGTAGAGGCTCGCAGGAAGTAGAAAGGTGGACGGGTTCGGCTCCAGCTCGTTACTCATCAGATGCTGAATCTGTTTCTGTTAAACATAAACTGAGTGAACGTTTCCTGCAAAGTTCAAGTGCTGATTTCACACAAACACAGTAGAATTAATCAAACATTTAAACCAAAAGTTTCCATTTCAGCTGAGCAGGAATGTTTGAAATGTGAAAATATTTGATTCTACAAACCTGAGTTGTTATTTCTCCACCTGAACGTCTGTTCAGGATGAGCTTTGCAGGTTTGTTCAACTGGATCTGATGGTGCTGGAATCAGACGGCCACTCAGGAGGAAGAGGAGAAATGGTCCTGTTTTAGTTACCATGGTAACAGCCTGCAGGTTTTCTCTGCATGTTTAGCTTCATTGCTGAATGTTTTTATTACTGCAGCTGTAATCTGTCAAAATTCAGTCTTGAGGATCAAGAACAATTTGGCATAAATCAAAACTAGTTTAATAAAAACTGTTGTTAGAAGATGATCCAGGACCTTATGAACCTTATAATTTAATAGCATTTTATCACAGTTAATTACTATTTAAATGATTAAAAACATAAAGCAAGAGCTGATAAAATTAAAGATAGCATTTCTAACTACAAACTACAGCTAAACAAACCAGAAACTGGAGTTCCTGTAAATAATCTGAGTTGAATAAATAAACTTTAATAAGTTTAGCTATTTCTGAGTTTTCTCTGTTTTCAGAACTGAGGTCTAGTACCAACAGGGACAGAACTGGTTTGGCCCAGTTGGTTCTGATTTCAAAGGGAAGTGATGCCTTGATGCTTTTGGGGAAGGAGGCGTCGCACTGCCCCATCGACCAATCAGAAGGTAAGCATCGCATTTATTCTGTCAGTCAGAGACGAATCATGAAGCTGTTTTCACATCCTGGGCTTTAATCAAATAAGAAATAAAAGGCCTCACATTTAGAGTTTAACACTTTAATCAATGAAGAAATGTTTTCTGACATTAGAGACAACGGAACAAATTATTCCCAAATATTTATCCTGTTCGATTCAACTGAAAAACTGACGAGCAACAACCAGTGTGTATTGGCATTAACACTACTTAACAATAAAACAATGTAATAATAAAAGTATCAATCTTTACAAAGACTAACCCCATATCATAATACAGCCTCCACCAGGTTTCTGAGGCTCAGGGTCCAAAATGAGCAAAAGTCAGGAAAATATAACTTAGACAGCTGAACAGTAATGAGGATGAATCAGGATCTGTGTGATTTCAACACTGGTTTAACCGGGTTTTGAAGGTTTTTAGTTTTGTAGTATTTCCTTGTTTCAGTTTTGATTTTCAGTTGATTTGTTAGAAATTGTTTAAACTAAGCAGAGATCTGAATATATTTTGTTCTTATTGATGGGCTTTAATATTCAGAAGACTCAGAAACCCACAGTGTGGGAGATAAAGCTGTCAGACGTTTCTGAAGCCGAGTTTCTGTCAATTCACGTTATTTTAACCAGCAGGGGTCGATGGTGAGCATTCAGAGCAGCTAATTTAACCTTTTTCAAAATCAGTTTTAGTTTAGTTTTTCTCTCCTTCATGTGTGATCGCTCTCCGTTTCTTTCTGCAAGTGGTTTTATTTCTTCTACTTTACAAATGTTTATATAAATATATGTTTTTATTTGAAACTGCAGCTCCTCCAGTTTAACTTTTAAATATTTTACTTAGTTGATCCTCCATGTTTTTATTTTTATTAGGTTGGTTGATCAGTTTCACTTTTCGTTTCAAGTTTTTCTCTTTACCGTAGTAACTAGTCCTTTGCGCTCCTGCAGTTTAGGCCCTCCCTGTGTTTTAATTATGAATTCACATCCTCCAGTTATAAACTCATAAATTGTGACCCGTTTTTTTTCTTTAAACTTTATTTTGGTCTGAATTCGTCCACGAGGTAATGAGAAGGGCTCAGATTACAGATGGTACCCTCTTTCCTTTATTACGGTAGCCTGTTGGCCCCACCCCGCCTCTGCCTGCTCGCTGATTGGTCAGTCGCGGTCAGCTGACAAAGGAGCAGCGGAAGAGGAGCCGAGAGCAGCAGAGAGGAGGTAAGGAAGTAAACAAAACTAAATATCGCTTTATTTTCAGGTAAACCCGAGGTTCTGGTTCTGACCCTAATATGGTTTGGTGTGGGAAGATGTTAGCTAACAGTTCCAGTACTCTGACCCGTTTTCTGAGCTTTGCTTGGCTCGGTTCTGCGCGAGGGCCCGAGGTGCGCGCCCCGCATCCATAGACCGGCTCGCGGCCGGCGCATGCGCGCTCCCGGCTCAGTCAGCCAGAATTAAACTCAAATCAATTCTTTAATTCATCCGTGATTTATCACAATAATACGCGTAGCCGTCATGACGTCACTACTCGTTGAGTTAAACTCCCAGGACGGGACTTTCCAGGCGGCGTGACGTCACGAAGGGCTGTCCGGTACCTTTTGAACCTGCCTTGTCACCATGGCGACAGGCGGAGATCACGTAACCTGCTCCAGGTTGACGTTGAGCTGATTGAGCTCGCTTCAGTTGTAACACTTAAAGCTGAGCGTTGTTCTTATTGTGACCCAGAGCAGCCCGGTCCGGTCCGGTTCACCCTGTGATGGAACATCCTCGCCCGTTCTGAACCTACCTGCTCTGGATCTGGTTCTTCTGCAGGTCACAGGTCGGTTCTGGTTTTCATACAACAACAAAACAATAAGTGTGGAATGTTTCGGTGTCTTAATAAACTAAAATGTCTTCACTGATGGATAATAAGGCAAAAAGCTAAATCAGAGTTTAGGATCATAAAATCTAAACTTTATTTAAATCAGTGAGGGAAACAGATCAAACATTTTATTTCCTTTGGGATCAATAAAGTATTTCTGAATTTGATTGATCAGCCTGGGCTTCTGGAGGTTTCTGGTTCAGGTTAAAAGACGGAGCCAAACGTTCCGACGCGGGTCCTGGAGGAAAACCAGGAAGGTTACACAGGAAGTAGACAGAGGTCATTTCCTGTTTGACGCCAGGAAACACCCTGAATGCATCCTGATCTCAGAGGTTGATCTGTCAGACTGGTGCTGAGGTCTAACAGGAGGTGGCAACATCAGTGATTTGACTAGACCGCTGGCTCTTTAAAGGGGCCTGGAGAAAAGCAGTTATTTATTTTATTATTTATCTTTTTTTCTTTTTGAATCAGTTTTTTAACTTTATTTATTCCCAAGGAAGCACATTTTACATAACATTTGGGCTCAACCTCACAAAGAGGAGGACAAGTTGACCTCATGATACAACTCAACTTCCCTGAGGAAGATTTTCACAGTGAGAGTAAAAATAGAATGTAAAGAAGAAAAACTGAAATAGTTAGAAATGTAGAAGCATATTGTTAAGTAATTATGAGGTGTTTGGTTTCTGAAAATAAAATCAGATCTTTTAGTTTCACCCAACTCTGCCTCTGTCTGAGAGTTAAATGTTATTTCCATTAGTTTGTACTGTGATAACCATTTTCTTGTAATGTTGTTTCTACTTGTTATTAATAAAATAGTCATCAAATATTTGTTTCTTAGGCTTATGCCAGAATACATGAGCTTGATCTGTAAAGGAATGTCTTGTTTGGAAATATCTTGTAAGGCACTATTAATCTCTTCCCAGTGGTCTTTGATTATTCAGTCAGTTCATTGTTTGGGAACATAATTGCATTCAAATAGTTTTGAAGTGTTTTGGTGTGCTAACGCCCAAATATTTGAGCTGCTCAGTGTTCCAAGCTAAGGGTTCTGTTAATATTCATTCTGTACCCTGATAATTGACCAAATTGTTTGAATAATTGTAGCAAGATTGGAAGAGAGTAGGATGGCTGTAAATTAATATATCATCTGCATAACAAGCACATTTGTTCTTCCCTTCAATATTTATTTCATATCCTTGTGTTGTCTTAGCATTTGGGCTAACGGTGCTAAGTAAAGTAACGGTGTCTTGACTCTCTTTGTAAAGTGAATCTGTCAGATAAATGTCCATTAGCTTTAGTTCTTGCTGTGGGTTTATTGTTTAACGGCTGTATTGTTTTTATTGTTGCATCATGTCGTCCAAATTTATGTAAAACCCAGAGAAAATTCCAATCAACTGAATCGAATGCCTTTTCCGCATCCGTACTGATTATAATAGCTTCTATTAGTGTGTGATCTATAACATGTAATGTTCTTATACTGTGTTTGATGTATGAATCCAGTTTGATGGTTATGGATTCAGGAAGGAAAGGATTCTTCCACTCGTCTGGCCATACAAGTGAAAAGTTGTTAATCTGTAATTATAATGGTTTGATCCACAGTGCAGTTTATCTTTATGTTGCTGTTGAGCATTTAGGATCCAGTTTAGTGCAGGACCAGAATCAACTCTCAGAAATTCCTAATCAAAAGCTGCTGTAACCGACAGACATGGTTTAATCGACTCGTTGTGTTTTAGTTGTTTCTAAAGTCATTTTTCATAGAAGGTAGTTCTAGTGAGTTCAGACACTCATCAGCCTGTTCAGGAGTTCCTCCGGAGATTTTTCAACATGAGGTTTTGTAAAATACAGCGGTGTGGACCCGGTCCGGTCTTGTTTTATGTGTCCAGTTCTTCTGGTTCTGTGCGTGTGACTATCTGGGTCAGAACCGGCCCTGTCCTGATCCGCCTCCCGTCTCTCCAGGATCCGCCCGCCGTCAGAATGCAGAGCACCACCAACTACCTGTGGCTGATCTCCGACCTCCTGGGTCAGGGCGCCACGGCCAACGTCTACCGAGGACGACACAAGGTACGGCCGGCCGCCGATCAGAGTCGGTTCTGATGCAGCAGAACCCAGTCAGGTGGTTACAGCGGTGTCTCTGTGCAGAAAACGGGCGACCTGTACGCCGTCAAGGTGTTCAACAACCTGAGCTTCCTGCGGCCGCTCGACGTCCAGATGAGAGAGTTTGAGGTTCTGAAGAAGCTGAACCACAAGAACATCGTGAAGCTGTTCGCCGTGGAAGAAGAGGTGGGTCCGTTTCTGTTGAGGGCTGAGGTCCAGATGTAGAAATGTTTCTGACCCGGTTCTGCTGGCAGACCAACGCCCGGCACAAGGTCCTGGTGATGGAGTACTGCCCCTGCGGCAGCCTCTACACCGTCCTGGAGGAGTCCACCAATGCCTACGGCCTCCCCGAGGACGAATTCCTCATCGTCCTCCACGACGTCGGTAAGGTCAGGACCCGGACCGGGACCACCGGGTACCGCCTCACCTGACCCGGTCTGCTGTGTCCCCCAGTGGCAGGCATGAACCACCTGAGGGAGTACGGCATCGTTCACCGCGACATCAAGCCGGGAAACATCATGAGGGTGATCGGAGAGGACGGGCGCTCGGTTTACAAGCTGACGGACTTCGGTGCCGCCCGCGAGTTGGAAGACGACGAGCAGTTCCAGTCTCTGTATGGCACCGAAGAATACCTGGTGAGACACACACCTGGGGAGAGAACTGTGTGCCGCAGCCTGTACCTAAACTGTTGCAGTGAGTAGCTAATCTGTAGCTAACCTGGTGGCTGTCTGCAGCACCCCGACATGTATGAGCGCGCCGTCCTGCGGAAGGACCATCAGAAGAAGTACGGCGCCACGGTGGACCTGTGGAGCATCGGCGTGACGTTCTACCACGCCGCCACCGGCAGCCTCCCGTTCCGACCGTTCGAAGGACCACGTAGGAACAAGGAAGTGATGTAAGAGCAGGTTTCTACAGCAACCAATCCTAGCAGGTCACAGGTCAGCTGATCCCGCCCTCTCCTTCTCAGGTATAAGATCATCACAGAGAAACCGTCAGGAACCATCTCTGGCCACCAGAAGAGCGAGAACGGGAAGATCGAGTGGAGCACCGAGATGCCGGTGTCCTGCAGCCTGTCCAAGTATGGGTCACTCAGATTATTGATCCGGATCAGATTACCAAACACAGCTGGAACAGCTGCAGAAGTCTGTGTGGTCTAGTTAGAGTTCTGTGTCCATAGAACAAGGATCAGCTGATCCAGAGATGGGTTGTAAAGATTAGGATCACATGTAGCAGCTAGTTGGTGCTGCCCCCTGCAGGTCAGGCTGACCCTGGTCTCGCCCTCCAGGGGCCTCCAGAGCCTCCTGACCCCGGTTCTGGCCAACATCCTGGAGGCGGATCAGGAGAAGTGTTGGGGTTTCGACCAGTTCTTCGCTGAGACCAACGACATCCTGCACCGCGCCGTGGTGTACGCCTTCAGTCTGCAGCAGGCCACGCTACACCACATCTACATCCACGAGTACAACACGTGAGTCCAGCTCCGGTTCTGGTCTGGGATCCGGGCTCCGCAGCCCTGACCCTTCCTCCCACCTCCACAGGGCGGCGCTGTTCCAGGACCTGCTGTGCCGCAGGACCAGCATTCCACTGCACAACCAGGAGCTTCTGTACGAGGGCCGGCGCCTCGTCCTGGAACCCAACCGCCAGGCCAAGACGTTCCCCAAGACCTCCAGGGACAACCCCATCATGGTGGTGAGCCGTGAGGTCGTCGCCACCGTCGGCCTCATCTTCGAAGACCGTAAGACCTGACCTCCGTCTGACCTTCACACTGACCTTCACACTTCATCAGCAGCTTTGTCTCCACAGCGAGTCCACCAAAGATCCAGCCGCGCTACGACCTGGACCTGGACGCCAGCTACGCTAAGGTACGGCTAGCTCTGCTAAGGTACGGCTGAGGTAAGGCTGTTTACGCTAAGATACAGCTAGCTATGCTAAGGTATGGCTGGTTACACTAAGGTACAGCTAGCTACGCTAAGGTACGGCTAGCTATGCTAAGGTACGGCTGTTTACGCTAAGGTACAGCTAGCTACGCTAAGGTACGGCTGGTTAAGCTAAGGTACGACTAGCTATTCTAAGGTACAGCTGGTTACACTAAGCTACGCTAGAACAAGATACGGCTAGAATAAATTCTAGGACAACCGGCCCCATAAGAACATTCAAGATGTTGATGTGGAACAAAATGAAAATGTGTCTGACCGCTCTGACCCAAAAGGTAATGGTTCACTCACATTGACTCACCTTTGACCTCTCTGACTCCTGCTGTTGTCCTGTAGACTTTTGCTGGAGATGTGGGCCACCTGTGGAAAACCTCCGAGTCTCTGCTGGTTTATCAGGAGCTGGTGAGGAAAGGAGTCAGGGGACTGATGTGAGTGTGACTCCTATGGTGGCCTGGAAGGCCCATGTTGCAGCGTGTGGTGATGTACGGTGGCCTGGAAGGCCAAACTTGCCAGTACTGTAACGTGTTGATCCCCACAGAGAGCTGATGAGGGAAGACTACAATGAAATTCTGCACAAGAAGTCTGAGGTTTTCCGCCTGTGCAGCATCTGCGCGGAGCATCTGGAGAAGGCAAAACACCTGTGAGTCTGACCCGCTGAAACCAGAACCAGAACCGGCTGGTCCAGCTCTGTGACTGACTGGAGGCTTGTTCTGTTGCAGGTTGGAGGCTCTGTTGCAGACTAACCTGCTGACCTCGGAGTACGAAGACATGGCAGACCTGCACAAGAAGGCCCTCAAGGTGAGTCCTCTGGCTTCCAAACGAAATATTTAACCTATTAACTCAACTAAATATGTAGATTAACTAAGAAACCTGGTGTGGCAAGAGAAGCGTTTAGTAGTTTCCATCAGTAGTTCCATGCATTGGACCTTTAAGGGAAAAATCTGATTAAAATGTGTGAATTAGTTTTGCTCTGAATGTTCTGGACTGAACTCAGAATCTCACAGTGGTTTATAAACGAGTCTTTTATTCCATATGCATGGACAGTTTGCACCATTTGTTGTGGATCAGTTGTGGAAAAAATGTAAAGAAATTAAAATGAAAGAAATTAAATTAACTCAAAGAATGCAGTTTTCTGAACTGTTTTATTAGTGAAAAACTGAAAAATATCTACAACATCTCAGACCTGAACACATAGTTCTGCTTCCCAGAGGGAAATCTCTGGGTTCTGATTGGTCGGCTGCGGCTGCCGGTCCATTCAGGTGGTTCTGTGTAGGCTGTCGGGTTTCTGGTTCTGATTGAGAATGTCTCTGCAGATCTCGGGTTCTCTGGATCCCATCGAGAGAACAACGCAGGACATCAAGAGCAAGTTCCTGCCTCTAGCGATTCTGACCGACACCTGGACCCTGCAGGTCGGGACGCACCCCGAGGACAGGAAGTAAGGCTGCAGGGGGCGGGGAGGGGGCAGGGAGGGACTGGGGTTTTTAATGACGCCGTTGTGTTTCTGTCTGCAGCGTTGAGAAAATCAAGGTCCTGCTGGATGCCATCACTGCCATCTACCAGCAATTCAAGAAGGACAAAGCAGAACGACGTAAGACCCGCTTCCGTCCACAGCAGGACGGGACAACCTGGAGGTCACCGCTGACCTCTGAGGTCACCGCTGACCCCTCACCTCCTCTGTGTTTTCAGGTCTTCCATACAATGAGGAGCAGATCCACAAGTTTGATAAGTAAGTAATGAAACATGAAGGAACCAGGAAACATCTCTGGTTCTGTTCTGACCTGGCCCGAATCGGCCCGGTTCTACAGAACAACCAGAGAAATCTGACAGAGCATTAAATATTCATTTGATTTGTATTTAATCTGATGAGTGGGTCTGGTTCTGACTAGTTCTGGTTCTGGCCCGGTTCCTCCAACAGGCAGAAGTTGGTGATCCATGCTGGCAAAGCTCGCTCTCTGTTCACTGACGAGTGCGCCATGAAGTACCGACTCTTCATATCCAAGAGCGAGGAGTGGATGAGGTACGGTCCTAGTCCCCTGGTCCTGGTCCTGGTCCTGGTTCCGGTCCGGTGACCCGGTTCTCCCTCTGCCTGCAGGAAGGTCCACCATATTCGGAAGCAGCTGCTCGGTTTGACCGGTCAGCTGATCGGTGTGGAGAAGGAGGTGACCATGCTGCTGGACCGGGCCGTCAAGGTGAACCCCGACCCGGAACCATCCCGCCTCCTCGTCCTCTGGTTGCCATGGTAACCTGAGGCTGAGGTGCCTCCTCTCTCTCTCTCTGGTTGCCATGGTAACCATCTGAGCCTGTGTTGGTTGCAGCTGCAGGAACAGCTTCCCCAGAAGATTGTGGTTCCGAATGCGATGAAGGCCCAGGAGTACCTCAGCCCCAACACGTTGGTGGAGATGACGCTGGGGTAAGCCTGTCGGACCGCTGACCCACTCCAGAACCGGGTCGATCCGGTAACTTGCTGCTGTTCTTCTTCCTCAGGATGAAGAAGCTGAAGGAGGAGATGGAGGGAGTTATGAAGGAGCTGGCGGAGAACAACCACTTCCTGGAGAGGTCCGCTTCCCCCTGCGTTACTGGTTCTGTTTGGGTCAGAACCGGATCAGGACCAGACCTCTGAATGCCACCCTGTGCTCAGGTTCTGGTCATTTCTGATCCGTGTGTGGGCCAGGTTAATCTGAGTTCTGGTTCTCCTGCAGGTTTGGGTCTCTGACCCTGGACGGAGGGCTGAGAGGCTGACCCGGTCCTCGGCGCCGTGTACATACGCTCTGTAAATACTGTCTGACTCTGACGGGTCCCTGGACCCGACCTGCTGGGGAACCATACATCAGAACCGCTCTGTTTTACCCAGAACCTTCCATCACGTTAATGACTCCATTTCTCCGAAACACAGAGCCGGGCCAGAACTTCCAGCAGAACCTCCCGTTGCACACCGAGGGCCGGATCTTTAGCTGAATTCTTGTTCAAAAATAAGACGGAACAACGTTTGAGTCGTGGTGTTTTCCTTTGAATGCTGTCAGACACATCACATCAATATAATCTGCATCACAGCATTATGCTGCCATAACCTGATGGGATTATTACTGAGATCCTGCAGCTCAGAGTTGGCATTACTGGAGGATATTACTCATCTAGTTTTTATTATTTCTATTTTATTTTTAATGTTCTAAATATGTTGACAATGTTTCATTATCACAGTGACAGCAGACCCCAAACTGCTAAATACAGACACAGAAACAGCAGCAGTCTGGTTCAGGTTTAATAAAGCTCCAGCTCATAAATCGATATGTTTTCATATCCCCCTCCTTTCTGAAGATCAGCATATTTCTGTATATTCATGAAGGCAAAAACGTGAAATTAAGCAGCAATAATTTGGGTATTTAGCCTGACGAGACAAAAATTAACATTCTCTTCGTTATTCATTAATTTACAAATGTCACTGTTTCAAGCTAACTATAGAAATTGGAGCTAAATATTTAGATAACTACTATTTATAATATTTATCTCTGAGTATTTAGCATCGTTAGCTGACAGCTGGGTAAATATCTTGTTTATTTAGCTTAGCGCTAGCTCAATATCTAGTCTACAAACTTCGCTAGTTCAGAACTAAATATTTAGCTAATATGCTAATTTCCTTGCCGATAGGCGGAAGTGGACTATCAAAATAAAAGTTGGACATTCAATATAAACTGCTGGTGAGATAGAAATGCCGATGCGTTGCTGTTGCTGTTGCCGTGTTGCCTTTAAAACCACTCAACCTTTGTTCGACATGTTCTGGAGAAGAAACGATCATAAAGTGGTAACATAAATCGATTAGAAGAGTGCAGTTATAGTTTATTTTGGCAGTCTGCTTCCATTTATCTGCCGGTGAATTAGCATATTGGCTAAATAATTAGCTAGGAGCAAAATTTGTCTCAGATTAAATATTTAGCTTTGCAACTGATCTTCATAAATATATAATTATTATGATTTTTTATTATTATTATTTTGCTCTGACAGGTTAAATAACCCAAATTGTTGCTGTTAGTTTTTGCCCAACAAACTGCGCCGCCCTGGTCGGTAGATCAGCTCTGCAGCAACAAACTTTTACACATCAGGCCCTGGATCAGATCTGCTCGGTTTTATTTCATTTTTCCGGAACTAACCCCGACTGTTTCCCAGACTCACAGGTGCTAAACAGTAAACCCAGTTTACATGATGGTTCTGTTAAAGACCAAAGCACTCATCGACCCACATAATTCAGCTGAATAAATCGCCAAGAACGTTCTGGATCAGATAAAGTTCTCCAGGATGTTTGGGAAGTAATTTGGATCATTTTGGTGAAAGCTTTAATTGTTCACAAAAACATTAGAATAAACCCAGTTCAATGTCCAATCAGCTTTCTTTGCTTCTTTTCTGTTCAGTAATCCTCGTTACTTTCCTGGTTCCGCTTAATACAGAAATAAAGTGAAAGCAGAGCCAGAACCTGAGTGACGTTGGCTCCTCACCTTCTTCAAATCAGACAAAATTAGTATCAAACATTTGTGCTACGTTTGTGCAGCAAGAAGTTTCCTTTGTGCTGCTCACATCATTTTAAAGACACTAAGAAATGCTTCTAGAGGTCATGAAAGGTCAACCAGCCCCCCTGCTTCCCCCACACTTCAAATCAGGCAGAATATCTGATTTCCAGGTTCTGTTTTTCCAGAACTTTGTGTTCCAGGCCAGATTTTGACCAGGTTCTGATCCAATTCTGACCTGGTTCTGAATCTTTTAGAAACCTCTAACAAAACTTTGTATGTGGTTCCGAGTCCTCTGACCGATCCGAACCAGCCTCCTGTAACACTGCCGGACTGGCTGTTCTCTGGTGTCCAGCAGGGGGCGCCGACGTGATGCCAGCCTGCCAAATGCTTATTCCTGCTTTTGATGACGATAAATGGGTTAATTCACATATTCACATGTTTCTGTTTCTTCTTCACTCTGATTGGTCCTCTCGGTGCCGCTCGGCTCACAGGTCCAATCGGTTCTGATCACCAGTTTCATTTGGTTTGTACTCTGCTGTGCTCTGAAACATTTTCTGGAATCTGAACCAGATTTGATTTTTCCTCCGCTGTCAGAACGTTCTGGAGGTTTTGGTTCCTTTTTCTCGTCCTGGTTCTAATCTGTTCGTTCAGGGAGCCTTTGTTTTGCTCCTTTCCACTCTGCTGCTGGTTTCCCATGGCAACCGGCTTGTGCTGCGGTCGTCATGGCAACTAGCTGAGACCACAGCCAATCAGAGCAGGGGGTTGTCTCCTTTTATAGAGCCACATAGAAGCTGCAGGTCCAGTCAGCCCAAGGTTAAAGGTCAGAGCTATCAGTGTGAACAGCGCCCTCTATGGCAGCTGTGGGCTGAACCGGATCTGAGCCTGTTCATGAAATTCTGCCTCAGTCTGGAGAATTTCATCGAGATCCAGCCGGAGGTCCATACACTTCCTGCCTGTTACCATGGTAACTGCTGCTGCAGAACAGGTCAGGTTCTAGTTTCTAGATGAGGTCAACCAATCAGAGCCCAGAAAAGATAAAGATGAGGCCTCTTCATCACCAGGAGTGATGCATCTGTCTTCATGAGAGCATCTTTGATCCTGATGAAGATGAAGCTGATGAAGCTCTTCCTCTCCTGCTGGGCCCCTCTAATGCCTCGGTTTCGGTTCTCCTTCGGATCTCGGTTTCATCTCCATGAACCGACCAGGTTCGGAACAGCGCCCCCTGCTGGTCTGGACCCCGCATGAGGGTCGGACTTCCGGGTCTGTTTAGCTCACCTGGCTCAGAGTCGAACCCTGACTTCATTCACTCAGGTAAGAAGCATCAATTTCTTCTGCTTGGGAACTGGTTCTGGTTCTGGTTGTGTCCTGTGCTCTACGGTTGGGCTCAGAACCAGAACCTCCATCTGGACCAATCTGTTCTTGAGGTCCGGATCGTATAATATTGTAGAAATAACAGATTATTTATTTTTATCTTCAGATTATTGCTGACTGAATCTTCGGACTTTCTAACAGAACCTTGGATGTTGTTTTACGTGTTAAAGAACTATGAACACGAACTCATTCAGTTCAAATGTAATTTTAAAGGGACAGTGCTCAATAATAAACATAATTTAAGTTAACCTGAGCCAGCTAAAGGAAGCTAGTTTTCGATTATAGTCCATTTAGCAGTTGTTCTATAAAAATTAACAAAATTAAAATAGTGCTTCATTAACAATTACATGACAAGAAATCATGAGGAAAGCAGAACCATTTCTGGGTCCGAATGGAGATGTTCTTCACCTGTTTTAAGCCTGTTCCTTAAAGGTGTGTCTTCTTTTGTTACTTTTGTTTCTTTCATGACTTTTATGAAATCTGATTAATAAATGAACGGAACATTTTCCTTATCCTTTATTCTTGTACCCCACCCCACCCCCTTGTTTTCCCGCCCCGGGCCCCAGAAAGCTCTCGGCCCGCCCTGCTGCGCCTCCTCTTCATCGTCAGCTTCATCCTGAAGACGGACAGCCATGATGTCTGCCGCCTCCTCTTCCTCCTGCTGCTGAAAACCCCGGGATGAAGCTCCTCTTCCTCCCGCTGGTCCGGATTCTGTAGCGGATTCGGAACCCGCCGCACCGCTGGTTCGGTTCCGTCTAGCAGCAGCAGATGTTCGGCCGCCTCGCTGACGCTGCGACACGGTTTGTTTACGTGTGAAGAGGATGAACATCCGGAGGTCCAGGAGGAAGAACGATGACAGGAAGCTCCAGTGATGCCGAACATGTAAGATTCGGTTCGGTTCGGTCTTAATGGTTTGGGTTTAGAAACATGTGCGCTTGTGACGGTGGCGCCAGTATTTTTCCACGAGTCCAGGTTGGACGTGAAGGCGGTGATGAAGATGGAGGCTGAGTTTAAGGAGGAAGGTTTGCTGGTTTCGTTCATGATGCATCCAGATTCTGGAGCGTCTGGGTCTCAATCAGAACCGGACCTGAATATTAACTGGACCAAACAAAATCATTTCTGTCCTGATATCAGTTTATGACTTCATTTTCTTATTTTTAAAGAGTTTAAAACATATTTTTATGAGTCTGAATTTTTTCCTTTCATTTGGGAGAAAATCAATAAGTTTGATTGATTTTGTTGTTTTGCTGCTGTGATCAGAACTCTTGATTAGTTTGTGTTTTTGTGCATATTTCCTCCGGATCTGAGGCAGGTCCAGGATTTCTTTAGCCAGAAAATCTTAACCACGATTTAATTCGGGAGCTTTAAGCTCAGAGGGAATCCATCCAGAAAAGTGTTTTCTAACAAGAAGACGATCCAGATTGGCGTTTGGATCTCCGGTTCCGACCCGTTTGGCTCGCTCTAACAGGTTACTAACGAGTAAATCCAGCCGTGCCAACAGGTCCGCGTCTGTAAACACAGTTTTCTCTCATGGGTCCCTCCCAGCGCTAATGGGTTCCCCCAGAGGAGCCGCAGGTCCCTGCAGAGTCCTAACTGGTCCCAGTGAGGGACTGGAAATCAGGAGCAATGAAATCTGTGGCTGTTATGAGGAGGAGGTGTTTGGTAACCAGTGACCTGATTAACTCAACCACCGACTGACAGGAACACATCCTGCTCCAGCCTGCTTATGGATCAATCTAGTAAAACCAACATGGCCGTCATTTTCTTATCTTTCTAATGTATCCACCCAGTTAAAACACCAACCTGTCAATGAACGCAACCAGTCTACCCAGGATAAAAAAACCATCAACCAAACCATTCAGCAGTCAGTAAGTCAACCTAACTAGCAACTCCTCCCCAATCTACTCTTGGTCTGTTCATCGACCAGCAGGGGGAATCCTTACTAACCCCACAAATTACAATGCAGTCTTATTTACCAACTGAACTGGCCAAGGAACCAAACTACTAACTAGCATTACATTAAAATCTTTTGACCAACCAACCAGCAGATGGCCACCAACAACCAACCAGTCAACCAAGTAGCTAACTCCCTGGGCATCGTTACCAACCAACCACTCTCTGATCTCGTAGTTGGATCAACATCTAGCATTACATTAAAATCTTTTGACCAATTAAACAATGAAAAGACTGGAAGGGAGCAGGCTTTTCCATGGAGATGAAACTCACCCAACAACTTCCTCTTTTACCTAGCAATCCGTTACCCTTACCAACATCCAACCACTGGCCAGTCTGTTAACTTGTTTGGTTACTGACTGATCATCCAATCTAGAGCCAACGCTGAGTTTTACTAACCTTCCATGTTTAGGTTCTTGCCTACCTCGGCAGGTCCGGTACCATCAGAGGTACCGGACCTGCTTAATAAATAAGTTCCAGAAGGTTGTTCTCTCAGCTCTGTCTGTCTAGTGACTGTCTGTTTCTGTCTCCACAGCTCATCTGTGACGCTGCGATATAGAAATGGTGTATGCTCAGTCCACAGACAGAGTTGGTGTGAATCCCTCCTTCTACTCCCCGTTCTTCAAGAATCAGATGTCATTTAACTTCTCCAAGAAAGAGAACTTCACTGTGCTGGCTGCCTTGCCTACCTCTGCGCTCTACAGCCTCGAGGGCTCGACCCCCAGGCAGCCCAACGCCACCGCCGCCTCTGGTGACCTGTCCTCAGGGGAGCTCGCTATCCTGGGCCTGGTGTTCGGCTTCCTCTGGCTGGTCTCCATCCTGGGAAATGCCCTCGTTTGCCTGGTCATCCACAGGAGCCGGCGGACTCAGTCCACTACCAACTACTTTGTGGTGTCCATGGCGTGTGCAGACCTGCTCATGAGCCTGGGCTGGGCTCCGTTTGTCCTTCTGCAGGTGGCTGCAGGACAATGGCCTCTGAGCGCTGCTGCCTGCAAGGTTGTTCGTTACCTGCAGCACCTGTGCCCCGGCGTTCAGGTTTATGTCCTGCTGTCCATCTCTGTGGACCGCTTCTACACCATCGTCTATCCGCTCAGCTTCAAGGTGTCCAGAGAAAAGGCCAAGAAGATGATTCTGGCCTCATGGTTGTTTGATGCAGCCTTTATCGCCCCTTGTTTTTTCTTTTATGGCTCTGCAGACAGTCATTGTGACTTTTTCCTCCCCAGCAGTTGGGGTAGTATCACCTACGCTGCATTTCACCTTCTGGTTGGCTTTCTGGTCCCAGTTGGACTCATCATTTCCTTCTACCAGCGGGTGGTTCGCTACATCTGGAGGATCGGAGCTGACGGCCATACGGTGCGTCGGACCATGAACATCGTCCCGCGGACTAAAGTTAAGACCATCAAGATGTTCCTCATGCTGAACTCAGTTTTCTTCCTCACCTGGACGCCCTTCTATGTGGCCCAGCTGTGGCACCCTGAGGAGGCCGACACCCCCGGCAGGCAGGAGCTGCTGTTCTTCACAACCATCGCTTGGATCTGCTTCAGCTCCACGGCCTCCAAACCCACCCTGTACTCCGTCTACAATGCCAACTTCAGGCGCGGCATGCGAGAGACCTTCTGTATGTCATCCATGAAGTGCTACCGCAGCAACGCTTACACCATCACTGCCAGCTCCCGGATGGCCAAGAAAAACTACGTTGGGGTGGTGGAAATCCCTGTTCAAGCTAAGACCATCACCAAGGACTCGGTGTACAATGCGTTTGACCGGGAGGCGAAGGAGAAGAAGGTAGCCTGGCCCACCAACACCAACCCGCCCAACACTTTCGTTTGAGCGACTGAGCCAACGCCACGGTTATTGGGCGCCGTTTGTCAAGTTACACAGTAAAAACTTACCAACAATAATTTGGGTTATTTAGCCTGACATAGAGGACAAAATGTGCAAGCTAAGCATTTAGATAGCAAGCTAAATATTTTGCTTGCGTTCCAAATACTTGCTACTCAAATATTTAGGTTGTAACCAAATATTTAGCTAATATTACTATAAGATGTTTAGTTATATTTAATTTGAAATAAATATTTGATTTGGCGGTACTATCCAGGTTAAATGTTTATTTTGCTAACTAAATATTTAGTTACAACCTAAATATTTAGTTAGTTTAGCTAACTAAATACTTAGTTAGCTAAACTAAAACATTTGTTTCCTAAATTCTTAATTTGAAAGCTAAATATTTAGCTTCTAAACAAAATATGTAATTAAACATTGAAGTTGGAACCCTGGCATTTATACATATATGAATAACTTGAAGATATGACTTTAAAAAAACAAACAGCCACCTTTTTTTCGTTGAGAGGCTAAATAAACCAAATGATTTTTGCGTTGATGTCTTCCTGTGTGACCGAACACTGAGACTCCCACACTGTTTGTTGGTTTAAAGGGCTTCTTTCTGATTGGACCGCGCTCCTGGCAGCCATGTTTCCTACGTCACGCCTCATGTTTTCATGTTGCTTCATGAGCGCAGCCAGAATCAACATCAACAGCTACTTGTGTGATTTGAGCTAGAAGCTAACGTTAGTAAAAACTGACGTAGCGCTGACGTCATGTGTTGCTTCAAGAGACGCTAGCAGAACCGTGAAACTAGTTCTGATTACCTCACCAACTCGACTGAAGCCGAAGAGTTAACTGGATGTAGTGTAGGTGGCGCTGGAGGCTGTCTTTAGCTGTTACCACTCAGAACCGGAACCAGAATCAGAGGGAACCCGGTTCTGGTAAATGATGTAAAAATGAAATAAAGGAAGCCGAGAATTTTCATCAGAATCATGATTCTGGTTTATTTGCTTTGACAAATTGAAGTTCTGTAAAAGCTACAAAGGTTCTTCAGAACTCACAAAGTGCGTCTGCTACAATAAAGAAAGTGCACAACATTCAGGAAGGATTACGACCAGAACCAGAACAGAAAATCTGGGATTCCTCGGGAAATGGGTTCTGGATCTGCTGATTTAGACAGAATCACCTGAAAATGAAGCAAAAAACGGATCCAAGACTGGATTAGTCAGATCCAGAACCGGCCGATCCAGAGCACAAACGTTTAGCGAGACGATCAGACTTTAACGTATTTTTCTCAGGAGCTGAAAGCCGAGCGGATCATGTGACCTTGAAACAGCCAGGTAACCGCTCAGAGTGTCGCCTGAACAGGTGGGAGGCTGGAAGCGGGGAGAAGACAAGATGGCCGACCTCAGCAACGTGAGGAGAGATCAGAGCAGATGGCGCGGACCCCGGAATCCGGGTTTTATCCGGGCGGTCTCCAGGTTGTTTGCGGTCATGGAGTCTGTAGCTGACATGGCGGCCTAGCTCTGGACGGCACCGGCGCTGCTGTTCTTGCTGTTCTTGGCCGCCTTGGTGCCGGCGCTGCTCTGAGGAATCTTCTGCTCGTCTCCGGTCAGCAGAGCTTTGATCTCCGACGGGATCTTGCCCTGATCCATGGCCGAGCACCACTGCTTGTACTGCAGGGAGAGAGGCAGGTGAGACCGAGCCGCACCAGAACCACAGCAACACGGTTCTGATAATGAACTGGTTCTGATTAAATGAGTCCAATTCAAATGGCTGAATTCACTGGGAAACTTTGGTGTTTTAGGTGATGGATGGATGGACGGACCCAGGTTTAACCAGAACCAGTCAGAACCTAGTGTCTTGGTTCTGATCGGTCCAGATTCAGTGAGTAGAACCGTAACAGGAAGCGATGCAAGGGACAGAACCGGAAGTGTCCCGCAGCAGCTCACCATCTCCAGCTCCTCCCGCAGCGCGCAGATGGCCCTCTCCTTACTGGAAACCAGTTCCTCCAGGTACTGGTAGCGCAGCTTCTTCCGGGCCCGGCACTCCCTGGCGCTCTGCCGGCTCCGCTCCAGCTTGGCCTTCAGGTCGATTTTAGCCGGCTTCCGGCCGCGTTTCCCGGGCTTCTTCACTTTTCCAGCCACCATCTGGGGGGAGAGGACGGAACCAGAGGACGGGTTCAGGAATGGGTCTGTAGTTATGGAGCTAAATCCAGTATAAGATACAGAACCAGAACCTTAATGGTTTTCACCTGTTGGACCTTTGAAATTTGCTTTACTTCCGGTTCTTATTTTGATTTTCAGAATAAAACCCGATTCATGTTACAGAACAGTAAAATGTATTCACACCCTTCCAGGTGCTTTGCGGTCCAAAAGAACTCTATCTCAGAACCCCTGACCCAGAGAAAACAAAACCTGCTCAGAGTTCAGAACCGACTCCAGACCTCCATTAGAACCAACCTGTTTCATCTGAACCGCACTGAGCATGCGCACACCCCTGATTACCTACTAATGGACCTGCAGAACCTTCCAGAACTAGCAACGCGGCATCAGAACCAAAGCCCAGCCTCTGTCTGTACCGAAGTGGGGGAACCACTAACTATGTTTACAGTATAGGAGATCAATTCTGTTTCAGCAGAACCGATCCGGAGACAGAATCCTGACCAATCAGAACCGAACCTTTGTACCGGGTTCACGGTACAAAGGTTCCGTGAACCGGTTTCGGTGGGTTCTAACCGAGTTCGGTGGGCTAATCCAGTTGATTTTGGACGAGCCCGTTTCGGTAGAGTGACTCATTACCTTGTTATCGTCCATTTCGATCCAAAGCGAAACAAAGATCCGGGATCGGAGTCCGAACCCAGCCCGGGGAGCAAAACAACAGCCGGTTCGGCTGACCGAGCTCAGGAATTGCTTTTAGTGTCGAACCCAACTGATCCAGCTAAAGATGGAAAATGGTTCCGTTTAATCCAGATCAGGAAAGTTTCTGATTTGTTTACATCTTCGCTTCCTGCCGATCTTCTTCTTTTTCTTCTTCTCCTGTGGATCGCTCGCTGCAGCCTGCAGCGCACCGCCCCCTGCCGGACGCAGAGGGCACAACACCAAACTAAGGTAAAAAGATCAGTCTGATTCTGCACGGTTCTGTAACATATTCACATTTATGTTCATTTTATTCTCTATTTCTTTAATTTTATAATTTTTTCTTTAAATAAATGTTAAAGCTTACTGTTCCCATGGAAACCGTTTGAAGACCTGAACGACGTTTTCCTGAACTGGAAATGCCTGCATGTTAATTCTGTATGTTAGAAATGAACGGGTGATAATCAGGTTAAATTCTGCTTTTAGTTTTCCCAGAATCTTGTCAGAACCAGGGAGACGTTCTGACTAATGGTCCTCCTCAGATGACTCTTAATGTGGAACAGCAGTTCTCTGTGGTTTGGCTTTATCTGAACCAGAACCGGGTCTGATGATCTGATCATCTCTTCCTCTGATCTTTATTTTTATTTTTTTTCAATGATCTATGCATCAGATTTTCTCAGGGAGTTGTCCATGCATGCTAATTGCTCCAGAATGAGAAGGTTTCCTATGTGCAGCGTTCCTTTGTCCCGTCGCTGCTCCCTCTGGAGCAGCACGAGGCTCAGCTGACTTCCTGTTACACAACCAGAGAGGACAACTCTCTGCAACCAGCATCAAGCTCAGCCGGCCGTTTGATCCTGAACATCATCTAGACTCGGCGGGTTTCCTTCATCACCTGCTGGGTTCTCTCCTCCAGAGCTCAGGTGTCGAGGGAAAGCAGCGCTGCTGCGTTAGCTCTGATTGGTTCTTTTAGATGTTTGCTTCATGGATGCAGAGAGAGAAGTAGGAAGTTCAAACCATCTTTTCCATCCATCATAATGGACCGTGTCCCCTACTCCACCATCTTTCTAACCAGATGGACAGGCAGGTTTAAAGAGGATTGGCAAAAGCAAAGGAGGTGGATTAGCAGAGCTACAAGCATTCAGTCACACCACACATTATACAACTGTACCATTAAAAAACTGAAAATAAATACATCGTTGTGAAAACAAGATGGGTTTAAATAAAATAAGATTATTATGGTGCAATATAAAAGTATATTATGATGTATTCCTTATACAATTGATGGAATATTTTAAATAAAATAATTTTTTTATATTCATGCATTAGATTGCTCTGTTTTAAATTGGTATGTTTTTCTAACTTATAGTTTTGTTTGTATTATTGGACTATTAATTTAATTACTAATCTTAAAATATTTTAAAAACTTAAATGTAATTTGATGTTTTCTTTAAAACGTTAATCTAATTTTATTGGACCATGTTTATTTATTACTGCGTTTCTTCACTTGACTCATTTTTCTTTTAATTTGATGTGTAGTGCAGTGTAAGATTATTTATTTATCATAATACCTTATTGTTTATAATCATTATTTTTGTTTTGGAGTGTTATGTTTGTTATAATTACTTATTTATTACAGGTTTCTTTTTTATTTTTCCACATTTTTATCATATTTATTTATTATAAATGTTAATTAGAAGAGATTTATTTTTGGGTCTCCTTTACTTCCATAGACCATTTGCATATAAACCTATGATAGTTCTGTTTTAAATTTGTATGTCTTATTATTTTCTATTTTAATTTAAATGTTGTTTGTATAATTAAGGGGATATTTGTTAATTCAAATATAATTAGTTTTAGATATTCATTCCATTTTATTGGAAATTAGTATGTATGTTCTATTATCTAATTTTATTTTAAGAACATATTTGTTTAGCCATACTTTAAATATTTACTTTTCTATTTGATTTTTCTGTTGTTTTCAGTAAACGTATTCCTTTGATATTTTTGCAGTATTCTCTTTATTGTTACCATTAAATACTGAATTTATTTTTGCACTTTATTGCATTTTATTTTAGTGTATTATTTTTATTTTATTTTTGGCAGTTCTAGAGTTCCACAGCCCATGCCGAATGTGTTCTTAAAGCAACAGGACGCTGAAGCTGCTCTGCTGTATATCGCAGCGTCAGTAATTGGGACGCTGGCCCTTTAAGAGTCCTCCGAGTTCTTCGGACTCTGCTCGGGATGACGACTTGCTGTTATTTTTACCGCGGTGACCTCATCTCTTATGGCAGCGGTAGGACTTCGGTTCACTCATCCGCTTTCTGCTCGGTTTCTGCCGCCTCTTCTATTCCCTTTCTCGGCCTTTAATTTCCGCTACATTTCCGCGGGCTTCCCCCGGAACATCAGGCGGGACGGCGAAGCTGTTAGTCGGACTGTGACGAAGACTTTTCAGGCGGTGAGTTCACCGAAATTTCTCGTTGAGGTTCGAAGCTTCGGCGGCGGTTGGAGTTCCGTTACCGGGGCCTAAAGTTCGGGTCCTGGTTCCTGAGCGGTTCCATGGGCCTGGTTCCGATGGTCAGTCCGGGGAAATGTCAGAGATGATCGGGGTCGATAGTTCAGAACCCCAAAGTTCTGGAAAGGTCGGTCCGAATCCATCAGGTCCACCTTAAAGCTTTATTTCTTTACTCAATATCCACCCTGAAGTTATCAGTGCTCACGAAGTTTATTTTAAATATAACAGATATAATCCAGATTTAGTTGGAGCCTGGAGTTAAACCGCAGGTCCACCTTAAAGGCATCAGGTAAACTAAAACTACATAAATAAACCCTAAGTCCACCTTAAAGCGGTTCTATTATCGGCCGGCTCCGACAGAAACACCATGTCCACTTCAGCCCATATGGGGTTCTGGTTGAGGTTCGGGTGGTGTTCCAGAAATGTTTACAGCTTTCACTTTCTCTAAATTGGCTTTAATATGAGCGCCACTTCCGGTTTTACGTCATCTGGTAATAAAGCAAAAAGTTTTGGTTCATTTAATGTTCAGTCACATTAGAACCGATTCTATCTGCTGTTTATAGATCTTTGATTTCAGGAACCAATGAGGCCAAAAGTTTTATCTGTTCCTTTAAGGGAAGTTATTGTAATAAATGAGTTATTACAGAATCAGGTTTACAGTGAAGTTTGGACCTGAACCGGGTCAGATGTCAGCCTGTGGTTTTGATTCTAAAGCATTTAGCTCTCATTTTGGTCCAAGCTTCAGTTTAGCTCTGTAGATTCTGAGGCTCAGAAAAATTTAGTGGAAGGAAGAAATGTTTTAATTATTACCCATCTAAGCCTTTCCTGAAACTGAGCGGCTTTCTCTAAATGCCCAGTGGTCTGGTTCTGGATCCAGATGATTACTTTAGAAAATATTCATCCCTCCTTCATGGAACCAGATGTTTATTAGTGAATCACGTTGCAGCAACACGGCACTGCAAATGTTTTACACCATAAAAACATAAAATCACAAATCATTCTAGGAGAAACGACATTTGATCTCATCTAAACATCGAAGGTGTTTCTGCCTCTTGGATTCATTAAAATAAGTTTTTGACTGCAGTGTTTTTTATCCGGGTGAAATAAAGATTAAATAAGGAAATAAAATCAGTAAACATCAAATATGTTGATCATAACTCAGATTAATTAATTAATCTGGATTAAAGGAACCTTTCGGCTGTTTTTCAGTTTTCTGGAAGTTTGTTCCAGATCTGTGGAGCATAGAAGCTGGATGCTGCTTCTCCTCATTTGGTTCTGGTTCTGGATGCAGAACAGAACCAGATGATTAGAAACTGATCAAAGTATTTAAATTCTATTCTGTGAGCTGAGTCGGGCCGGATCGGGTCGGACTCGCTGTGGTTCTGATGGTCTGGATGTTTCTGTTTCAGGAAGCGTTGGCGTGATGAAGATAATGGCCCGCCCCCAGATGTGACATCATCCTGCCTTCATCTTCCTCACTTGCTCCTCCTCCTCAGGACCTGTAACCCGTCCAGAACCATGAAGTTCTTCTGAGCTTCTCGTGTTCTGGAACCCGACCGGACCGCCACCAAGGAGGAAGAGCCGGAGCGGACCGGAGCGCGATGCCCAGGCCCAGCGCGGTGCGGCCCATTGGGCCGGAGGCCCTGGTGGTTCTGCTGGAGGGCGGGCTGGACCGGGTGGTTCTGATCGACAGCCGGCCCTTCGTGGATTACAACACGTCTCACATCCTGGAGGCGCTGAACGTCAACGGCTCCAAGCTGATGAAGAGGAGGCTGCAGCAGGACAAGGTGCAGATCACCGAGCTGCTGCAGCACTGCGCCCGCAGCCAGGTGAGGAGGGGGGGGCAGCCAGGTTGGGGGGGTTGAAAGTGACCCAGCTAATCGATCAGTCGTATTTTCAGAGTTAACCTTTGACAGGAAGTGACCCGGAAGCTGTTGTTTCTGTCCAGGTGGCGCTGCAGGGCGGCCAGGAAGTGGTCGTCTACGACCAGAACTCTTCGGACCCGGCCACACTCGGCGCCGACTCGTTCCTCAGCGTTCTGCTGGTGAAGCTGGAGAGGAGCTTCCCCTCAGTCCACCTGCTGTCAGGTCAGTTCGTCCTGCTGCTCACGACCTCCAGATGACCTCTAGATAACCTCCGGATGACCTGTCTGCTGGATGCTGATTGGGCCAAGCAGAGCCAGTAACAGAACCAGTGAGCTGAACCGGACCTTCAGCAGGACCGGTTCAGCTCACCGGTCCCAGACCAGCATGGTGAGGAAGATGATGTGTCTTCCTCCTCCTCTGAGCTGCTTATGTAACGATGACGTCATCGTCCTCTGACTCCGCCCCCAAACTGCCTCCAGCTGTTACACAGAATCGGACTGAAGGAGGTTCTGCTGCTCTTGAGCAGAACCAGGTCGGTACCACAGTTTCTCTGCTCTGACTGGACCGATGATCCAGGTTTTGCTTAGAGACGCACCGATCCGATACCAATATCTGATACCGATATCTGATACCGATACAGAACAGCTGAATGGATTTAAAGCGTTTTAAATACAGACATAAATGAAAGTGATTTATATAATAACTGCACCAGAACAGCTCCACCAGCTGGTCAGACATGGAAAAACAACTTCATGTAAAATAAATAATAAGCAATAAAATCATGACTGTATTTTAGGTCAGTGGTCCCCAACCGTTTTATTGATTTCACTGCAGCTGGGGGGCGAGAGGGTTTGAATGTCAGACAGGCTTCCACATGTAGCTGTGTCTGCTAAAGCCTAGATCACATGGCACAATTTTCAGTTTTTTGCCCCGATTTTCCCCTTATGACAATCTTCTAATGTTCCAAGTTCTAAGATAATCCTAACTGATCATCCTGCAGTGTGGTGCGTTACGTAGAACGTCGGGACGTTCTGATCTAAAATCGAGCACAATCAACATGTTGGATTGTCTCGGCCCGATTACCGCAGCCTGTGGGTTTTTTCCTGACTGGGAACGAGAACGCAGCCTGTTGAATGTGACAGGTAGCCAATCAGAAAGCGCGGTGATGTGGCGCAACTGAGAGTCCGGTGAACATCGGAGATGATATGTGGAAACAGCATGAATGTTTATTCAGCATTTTGTAAAAGGAATATCAACAGAAATGATAATGAGAGGAACTGGAGCGAAACTGGTACCACAGTTGATAAACCCGGTAACCTTTCAGCTATCCATCATTAACCTGACATAATATAGTTATAACATTAAGGCTTCATTCAGTCAGGGCTTGACTCTGACACTAGCTCTCTTAAAATGAGTCCACAAACTCACTACTGCTTCTACAACGTCTGACAAATTTGTTACTCTAAATTCACGCACCGTATTTTGGGGGTTTTACTGGATTTACTTGTGGAATCGGTTCTGTGGTGTGTTGCTCCTGGACACACGAACCGACCGAACCTGTTGGACTTTTATCGGCTCTGTGGTCACAGAGGTTTGGAAAATCGGCCGACAATCCTTAAATCGTGCCGTGTGAACCAGACCTAAAACTCACAAGCTCTACTTCTCTCATCTCGTCTCCACCACTGCCCTAACGCTCTCTGACTCTGGTTGCTATGGTAACATTTACACATCCCTTCAAAGTAAAATACAGATGCGCTCACAAAAACAAACATTTTACTTTTGTGAAAACTTTAACTCAGGATAACGACTAATGGAGCCCAGAGCTTGTTTCTCTGCAACCAGACGGTCCATCTGGTTGCAGATGGACCGACGAGAGACGATGAGACCGGAAGTGTTGCTGAAGCTCCGGGTTTTTGGTCTCTAGTGGAGAAGTAGCTTGAAGCTTCATTGCCTCGTTAACATCCGGTCACCATTTCATGCAGAGCTTGGACTGTGGGAATCAACTACCGGGATAAATCCCCAACCCCCGGGCCACGGACCGGCACCGGTCCGCGACCACTGGCTTAGGTGTTACAAACGCAGTCAATCAGCGCGGAGCGCAGCGCTGCTCACCGCCAGCAGCTGCAGGCTGGGCTGCCTTTAGCTACATGATAACGTTCTAGTAAAAGTTCTGCAGCTGAGAAACTGAAAAATGTCACGAATCAAAAGTCCAGTTCTGATTCCTTTATGGCGGATGATGTCATGAAGCATCAATTAGCCATAAGCTAGCTTCAGACTTTCTCATCTTCTGGTTCTGGTGTCAGGTGGGTTCTGTGAGTTCTCCCAGCTGTTTCCGGGCCTGTGCGAGGGGAAGTCGGTTCTGGTTCCGTCCTGCCCGTCCCAGTCCGGCCCGGCCGTCTCCAACCTGGGCCCGACCCGGATCCTGCCGCACTTGTACCTGGGCTGCCAGAGGGATGTCCTGAACAAGGTGAGGAGCTGTTCAGCAGCCGGATGCCTTGGTTCTGACCCGGTACTGACCTGGTTCTGTTGCAGGAGCTGATGCAGCAGAACGACATCACCTTCGTCCTGAACGCCAGCAACACCTGCCCCAAACCGGACTTCGTCCCAGAATCCCACTTCCTGCGGGTCCCCGTCAACGACTCCTTCTGCGAGAAGATTCTGCCCTGGCTGGACCGGTCCTTGGACTTCATAGGTGTGTGTCCACCCTCTGTGGGCTCTCTGGTTCTGGTTCTGGTTCTGCTCAGCCCACTCTGTGTGTTTCAGAGAAGGCCAAGGCGTCAGACGGCCGGGTTCTGGTCCATTGCCTGGCAGGAATCTCCCGCTCTGCCACCATCGCCATCGCCTACATCATGAAGCGGATGGACATGTCTCTGGACGAGGCGTACCGGTCAGAACCAGAACCGCCACCAGCACAATGTTACCATGGCCACCGCCCTCTGACCCCTCTCTCTCTCCGTCAGGTTTGTGAAAGAGAAGCGGCCGACCATCTCGCCGAACTTCAACTTCCTGGGTCAGCTGCTGGACTTCGAGAAGAACATCAAGAGTCCGGACGGTTCCGAGAGCCGACCCGACCCGCCAGGCGCCGGGGTTCTGGCCGGCCAGCAGGGGGCGGAGCCTCTGTTGGAGCCCCAACCCCCGCCCTGCGACCCGGCCGAGCAGCTGGCCGAGGCTCTGGGCGGCGCCCAGCTGGTGGACGGGTCTGAGGACAGCGCCCGCCTCAAGCGCTCCTTCTCCCTGGACATCAAGGCATTCGGAGAGCCGGGCGCGAGCCCCGCCCACCGCGCCTTCGGGCCGCATGGCGGCCCGGGCGATGACTTCTACAAGGCGGCGCCGAGCAGCAAGGCGTGCCAGTTCTCCCCAGTGGAGGAAGTGTCGGAGCAGTCGACCCCGGAGCCGAGCCCGGACCAGGAGGAGGCGACCGGGCCGGACCGGTCCAGCAGGCCGGACCGGGCGGCCTCGCCAGGTTCCGGTCCCGCCCCCATAGACCAGCCGGGCTCTAGCCCCGCCCCCAAAGCCCCAGCCGGCCCACAGCACCTGCAGCGCTCCGGCAGCATGGAGGAGAGCAACACCAGCTTCCTGCTGGGCCTGTCCTGCAGCCAGCAGCAGCTGGCCCGACCCGGTTCCGGGTCCGGTTTTGGTTCGGCTCTGAAGGGCTGGCACTCTGACATCCTGCTGGGATCCGTGGCGGTCTCCGCCTCCTCGCTGACGGCCGGCTGGTACCTGTCCTCTGAAACTACGCGGTTCTACTCGTCTGGGTCCGTCCTGAGCGGCGCTGGATTCGGCCCGCTGGGCTGCGGCGCCGGCCTGGAGGCGGTCCGACGCCGGCAAAGGGCCGGCGACCGCGGCGACTCGCGACGCAGCTGGCACGAGGAGAGCAGCTTTGAGAAGCAGCTGAAGAGGCGCAGCTGCCAGCTGGACGGGTCCAGAGAGGACATGAGGCCGGTTCCGACCCGGCCAGGCTTCTCCGGCAGCATGGAGGTCATCCAGGTGTCCTGAGCTGCAGCGGCGCCGTGACATCACAGACAGGGCTACGCCCACTTTAGGACAGGCATCTGGGAGCCGGCAGAACCCAACCGAACCCGGCAGAGCCTGGACTCACCAGGCTCATGGAGAATCACCAGAACCGAATCAGAATCACAGAGCGGTTCTGATCCAGAGGTTCTGATCTGGACTGATCCAAACAGAACCAAAGCCACTGATTCTGATAGAAGTAGGTAGCAGCTGGTTCTGGTGCAGAGCCGGGTTGGATTTGCTTCTGGATCCGAACCAGAACTGGGTCTGAGTAGATGATCAATGAAAGTTTGAACTTCACCTGGGCGGTTCTGTGTTCTGACCCGGATCATGATTCTGTGATCTCAGGCTGAGACGCTCCAACATTTGGACCTGAGCTTGGTTCTGGAGACACAGTGAGACGTTAGAAAGCCTCTGATTGGTTGATTGGTTCTGGTTGGTTGATCATCAGGATAGTGTTGACCTGCAGGTATGAACAGGTGTTGTAATCTATAAGAGGCTCAGAAGTTCTTGGAGGTTCTGGTTGGTCAGACTGGGTCCGTCTCCAGGTGAACCCTCAGGTGTCTGAGGGTCAGCGGGTCATGTGACCTCCCTCCGCTCACAGGTAATGTTGCACTATGTTTGAATGGTGAAATAAACAGGCTCACCTGAAGTCACATGGCCTCAGGTGAGTCTCCAGGACAGGACTGGTGTATGTGTGTTTCTGTGGGTACGGGAAGCCGGGTGGGACATTTAGACCAATAAAAACTTTATGAAAACTTCCTGGCCCAGTGTGTGGTTCTGGTTCCGCTCAGGCTTTAGAACCGCTGTCTCTAGCAGACTTGATCTAAAGACTCTTATTCCAGGTTAGTCCACACACAGCTGCATATCTGGGAAAACAGACATTTTTCTTAGATTTTTTCCTTAAATCCAGTTGAAAACTGAGTTGAATATCACTAAAAATGATTTATACAAATCCAACCAAAGTGGAGATGTGAAAAAACTCAGTATTTGTGTTTGTTTATGGGAAGATTCTGGTTCTGTGCTTTATAGTCTGAGACAAAAAAAATATTTCCACACAATTCCTAATCAACATTGTCTTGAGTTTTAATGCGCTGCTTAAAGGCAGTTTCATTTACAAATAAACCTTTATAAAAACCAAACGTAAAAAAAAAAACTGGCGCCATGTTTAATTCATAACAGGAAGTGCGGCTTGTCTCAAAGCGATGTGATTGGCTGGCAGGTTTTAGCTACATTGGCCGCTTTGGGCGTGAGGAGTTTAAAACTTGATCGGGTTCAGTTGGATGAAAACGTTCAGAAATCGATCCCGTGTGTATGATATTATTTTCATCAAAGCGGAAGAGATATTGGTGTTTGTAAAGACTCGGCTACGTGTGCAAAAGCCCTGAATACGGCAGGATGAGTTAACTCCTGCATGACGAGCAGAGCTAGCAGCTAGCATAGCACCGCTGGCCGCTAACTGTCACGCAAAGACTGCGGCCTTCCGGAGGAACGTTTTCTAGGACCGGGAGCTGTTTTCTGACCAGTCTGACCAGTCCACCCGGTTCCTCAGACGCTGCAGGTCTTCATCCCCAGAAGAAGAAGAAGCAGTCCCAGAGCATGGTGAATTCTTCAGTCATAATGGTTCCGTGGTCACGAAGCTGAAGTTGGTTCCGATTCGGGAAACGGCTAAAGGGCGATTCCACCTAATTATTCACTACCTTCCGCATCTTTAATCAACTCTAGTTAAAAAACTACAATACCTAGATACTTCAAACCTGGACTGGATTATTTTGCTCTAATAGTAGAATATTTAAAACCATGTTTGGGATTTGGGAAACTTCAATAAAGTTCAGATTAATATTCACACTTGTTCCATGTAGTTGTTTTTTCAAATTCAATTCTAATTCAAAACTACTTTATTAATCCCAAAGGGAAATTAAATGTTGGTGTAACTCATTAATTCTTCAAAGAGTTATTTTAGATGGTGATGGCTGCTGGGATGAAAGATCTGCAGCGCTCTGTTAAGTGAAGTGAAGTTTCACTAATCAATTAAAGGTTTCACAAATCCCGAACTGGTTTTAAATATTCTGCTATTAGAGCAGAATAATCCAGTCTAGGTGTCGTAGTTTTTTAACTGGGGTTGATTAAAGATGGGGAAGGTAGTGAATAATTAGGTGGAATCGCCCTTTGCCATTTCCCGAATCGGAACCAACTTCAGCTTCAGCTGGTTTATCTATTGAAATAATTTTGGTCTAATAAACCAAGCAGCAGGCTTGATAATGATCTTTGTTTAAGATCAGCCGTAAAATGATTCCTGCATGATCTGAACTCTTGTTCATCTAATAAAAACCGATCAATAACCGATCAGATGGAACTGATCAACAATGATTTGCGACCGCAGGAGCGCATTTGTTTCTGCTGCAGGGCTTTAGTTGTCCGGCAGAGGGCGGTAGAGGATTTCTGTCTCAGATGGTGAAGATGCTGCAGGTTTTTAATTATTTTTCATCTGATTTAGTCTGAGATTATTGTAACGTTTGAGCTTTTAACCGAAAATTATTCCCAGGTTTTACTTTGAGACGGAATATTTGAAACTTAGCTATGAGAAAACGTTCACATTGGAGCACCATAATTATGATTTTTATAGATTCAGTTCTATTTATGGGAAAATAGAACTGGACGGAACCTCCTGTTCAAACTGGGGTTCTGGTTCTGGAGAGTTTTAAACCAAGTTAGTTGGAAGATACGATTTTTAAAACTATTTTATAGTAAAATAAATGAATTTTATAAAATTGTTTCAACAAATTATGAGCAGAGAATCAGATTAAAGCTGAACACTTTCTATATTTTTATTTTAAGCCGTAGAAAATGTTTAATTTTTCTTCTGGACAATAAATGATTATTTACTGGCATCATGTTACTGAAGTTTAGATTATTTTTTATATTTTTAAATATTTTCAAATTGTTTCCTTCTTGTTAAAGGAAAACATTATGACTGCAGAAAGCCATAAAGTTTAAAATATTCATATTTTTAATATTTATTTAAAAGCTGCGGTTTTATTTTGGAAGTCCGGAGGGGCGTGGCCAGGGCGCCGCGCTGCCTGTCAGTCAGCGCTCAGGGACAGTTTGACCCTCGCTGCTCCGCAGAAAGCTGCTGTAAGCCGAACCGGACCGGAGCCCAACAGTTTCCACTGAGCCGCCGCTGTCGGAACCGGAACCGACCCGAACCGGTGAACTGAGCCATGCGGTTCTGACCCGGTCCGGACCGGTGGATGAGTCCAGAGCTGCAGGTAAGCTCGCTTTAATTCTCCGAGAGCCGCTACAGCTCCTCCCAAAAACAAACACACAAGTGGACCGGGAGGTTCTGGACGTTCTGGACGGACACGGAGGGACGTCAGAACACCAGCAGAACCTCCAGCTGGTACCGGATCATAAAATTTAAAGACAGAACCTGAATGGACAGGAACCAACCAAATGGAACCACTGAAAGGTTCTGGTTCTGTGACCTGAGCAGATTTGAGGTCAGCTGACCTGCTAATCAGGAGCAGCTGATCCAATCAAGAACCAGAGTGGTCCCGTTTGGACTCACCCTGGTTCTGAACAGGAGTTCTTGGTGGTTCTGGACCCAGTTCTTGGGGTTCTGGTTCTGTTGACTGTAGAACTGATTGATCTGAAGTGAAGGCGGTCCGGTTCGTATCAGAACCACTCTCAGGTTCAGTTCCACTGGTTCTGATTTTACGGGGTTCTGCAGTCGGGTTCTGTTGGAGGAAGCATGGGGCGACAGTGGGTGGTTCCTGAGGACCAGGAGTTCTGGTTCTGGTCCAGATGTTTGGTTCTGGATGTTCTGACTGAAATTGGTCCAGCTAGTATCTTATCAGAACCAGGACCCGTTTCCATGTTCTGTTCGGGTTCTGGAGTTCTGACCTGCCTGGTTCTGGTCGGCCTGGGGGCAGGGCTCGTTGAGTCACATGACCTCCCTGACCAATCGGCTCGTTGTCCTGCCGCTGTAACTGTTACCAGGCGTTTCCCGGGAGACGCCTTGTTTGTGCAGTTGCTGGGGCAACGGTGTGATGTAACCGTACCTGCCAGGTGTGCTGCAGCAGTGCCGAGAGATCAGGAGTCGAGTTGCAGAGGAAGCTCTCCTTTACCTGCTGCTCCCGGACCGGATCGCTGTGAGGACGGGCCGGGTCGGCCCAGAACCAACATGGCCGCCCTCAACCCAGTGTTCAATATTATTATTTACAATAAGAGAATAATTTAGTGTTGGGAGTCTGGATGTAACTGATACAGTCTATTCTGTTGGGTCGGTTCTGACCCGGTTGACAGTTCCTCAGCCATCTGCCACCTGTTGGCTCACCTTTAAGCCCCGCCCCCACCTGCCGCCGCCAATTAGAGGCTTAACGAGCTGATCCTCGCTAATCTGCTCCTTCCTGCAGCCAGCGGACTGACAGCAGCCTGGTTCTGGTTCTGACTCACTGGGTCGACTCAGCTCCTGGATCCAGTTAGAACTGACAGAACCAGAACCAGAGTAGAACCTGGTGGATCAGAACTGGAAGTATTTTGGGGTTTAATAAATTAAAGCAGAACCAGTAGAACAGCTTCATGGTCCGTTTCAGAACCGGGTCAGAACTGTCCGGTCCAGATCCACTAAATGTTAAACTACTGCGAGATTTACTATTCTAATCCATATTCTGCTGATGGTCGGTACCCGTCCGAACCGCAAGCCCAACATGTTGCCTGCTGAGATCCAAACGAACCAATCAGAGCAGACTGCTGATTGAAACTCTTTATTTTCTCTTCGTGTGTGCAAGCCCCGCCCATCTGGCCCCGCCCTTTAGCCCCGCCCCCTGTGAGCGGGAATGCCGACCTGGCTCTTCCAGGATTACTATGGATTATCTTTAGGCCCGTTCTGCATACAGGTTCTGGGCTGGAACCGGGTCAGGCACTCTGTGTGGACCTTGCAGTCTGCCTCATGTGATGGAACCGCTCTGCAGCAGAGGTCAGAGGTCACAGAGCCTGCTTCCTTCCAAAATAAAATCCCTTCTGATGCCGGCGAAAACAGGGTTTTTATTGTGAAAGGCCAGACTGGTCCGAATAGGTTCTGAATGAAACAGAACCGCTCGATCAGAATCAGAACCGGTTCTGGAAGAGGAGAAACCTTCAATGACCCGTTTCATCAGACAGAACCCTGAGCGGATCAGAACGGATCAGAACCTGTCCAGGAGACTCCTATCGGTTCTGAACCGGTTTTGGACTCATCTGGTTCTGGTACTGGGGCTCTGATCTGAGCATCGTCCTGATCAAAGATCCAAGCAGAATTAGTCTGAGAGCGGACAGAACCTCACTGGTTCTGTGTGAGGAAGAATTAGGCCTGAGCAGGTTCTGGTTCCTTTCAGAGGCTGAGTCAGTGATTCTGGAGGTTCTGGTCTGGGCCTTCAGGTGGTTCTGGTCCCAGGCCCGTGGGCAGGCTGCATGTAGGTTTCTGGGCTAAAGTGGCCCAGTTGGCCTGGATTCTGGAGGTTCTAATCAATCGGCTCCGTCAATAGACCGATCGGGCCGGCCCAGTAAACCCAGTGATCCCAGCGCTTCCCGTCCTCTGCATCTGAAATGGAACTGGGACGAATGGAGGACGACCAGAACCCGAACCGGACCCAAACAGAGCCTGAATCGGAGCTTAAATGGTTCTAAGAATTAAACCCACAGTAGGACAATAAATCAGCAGAACAACACAAGAACTGGATCAGAACCACCAGGTTGTGATTGTTGCACCGGGTCAGAATCATCACCTGGATTGTGTCATAGTTCTGGCTTGGATCAGAACCGTAAAACCTCTCAAGTTCTGGTCCAAACTGACCTGCAGAACTGCTGGTTCTGGTTCTGTGGTTTTGCTGAGCCCAGGCTGATGAATAGCTGTGTAATGATTAGCCAATAAGCAGAACCGAGTCGCAGGTCGTGTTAACGGCTAATCTGTCATCTCTTAATGAATGACTGGAGGGGAAGTCCAGAGAATGGACCGGAACCAGGTTCCTTCTGGCCCAGGTCGGTTCTGATGATTTCTGATGACTTATTGATTTATTTATCGCTCACCCAGCGAAGGCGACCGAACCGCTCCAGGAAAATCACCAGAGAAAGAAAGAAACGTCTAGAATCAACAACAGAAACAAAGGAAAAGCTACGCTACGCTAGGCTAGGCTATGATGCTTTGTATTAAAACCTGTCTAAAGAAACAAAGATGGCGGATCGGAGGGGAAGCAGAGGTGCAGACCGGGAGTCAAACATCCTCACTCTCTTCAAGAGCTGGTTGAGCCAGAATATATAAAACCCATTAAACTCATAAAACATTAAGAAATAGCAACCAAAAAGCACTTCTTTATTAATTTTTTTAAAAGTTAATTTAGAAATATTTTCAAGACATTTAGCAAAATTTGCGTTTATGTATGACAGTAAATGTGGCTTTTTGTCACAAGGACCTTGCTGCAGCAAACGGACCGCTGTCAGTCTCAGACCTTATTTGGAAATGGGACCATTGCACTCCAGAAGTAAAGGGGGCGCTATTTCCTATATTGTCCACGGCCTCCCCTTTTTATTTTCTTTTGAAATCTGTGATATATCTTCACCTTTAGGAAGGATTTTCACTCTCAGCATGTATTTGAACTTCTCTCTGTTATTTACTTCAGCGCAGCTCACAGTTTTTAACAAATTCTGTAGCTTTCTGTGAACTTCTAAATCTGCTCCTTAGTCGCATCTTTTTGGGTCTATTATTGCCTCTAGTGGCGTGGGAGTGGTAACACAATTAATTACATTAACGAGAATATCACAAAGTCTTTTATTATTTACTATTAATTTTGGCATTACTGGAACCGTAAAAGATAAATTCCATCACAAAACACCATATTTTTTCATTTTCTTAAGGTGGTAGAGCTAATTAAATGACTTAAACACAACCTGAAAGTAAAGTGGTTCCACTTTCTCTCGATAGCCAATCTGTTGAAACTGGCTAATTTGAAATACTTTGGATCATTCCTGGTGATCCAAAGTATTGGATCAGCTCAACTTTGCTGAAAACACTGGCTGTGTTTTTAAGAAATGTTTTCAGAGACTCCATTTTTTAGAAGGCCCAGTGATCTTGAGGTTAGCCAACCAGAGGTTCTGTACAAGACAATGTTGAGTGTTTTAACTTTTCATCTCCTCTGCTGGTTTGGTCTCATGAGCTGCAGACTAACAGACAATCTTTTAAGAATATTTTCAATGGCAGGTAAAATAGCAGGTAAATGGTGGTGAAACCAAGAACAACTCTGTCTCCACTGTTTGCTGAAAGAACATGAAAGAGGAGAGGAATAATTTAGCAGAGAGCATCCATCCTCATTTTTTGTCAGTTTGAATGTCTGAGCTCATGAAGGCGTTACTGTGTTCCTCTGGTAACTATAAAACATCTATTAGAAGTCATTTATTGACGGTGCAATAATTATTCTTAACCAAACTAAATCATAATATTTAACTATAGCTTGTTAATTTGCTCTATTCACAAATTGTTGATAATGTGATTCTATGAATGTGTTTTATTTGATGACTTTAGAGTCAAAGGAAAATTTCCACCATGATAGATTAAATAGTTTAATCTTATTTTTTACTATATAAAAGACTCTACCAACAAGAAGCCTCACAATAATATAAATGGCATCATAAAAACAAAAATGTGAATTTTTGCTTGTATCTTTTTTAACAACCCGGGTTGTCCGTCCTGCTGCTCTCTGTCTGCTGCAGCAAGGTGGACTTGTTATTTTTATTGAGGTGGACTTGGATCAATCACTGACAGTTACTTGACATGAAGTCAGCGGAGAAGTAGAAGGAAAAAACACTGCCCCCTGCAGGTTCAGTCTAAGCGATGCTTAGACTGAATGTTTGGCACCTTTTTTGCTGAAAATCTGCAATAAGCTCACAATTATTCATTAGTGCTAGAAAGTGTGGGGGGCTGTGGATTTTATGAGAATTCCTGTGACAAACTTGAGAGACAGGTTGATGGAATTTGATAAAAACTGTTTGATTTGATTGATAAAATATTCTGGTTTTGAGCTTTCAGTTTGACACGTGATCTACCGCAAGTTAGTACCAGTTGGAGGAGGCATTCATAGCTGTTCAGGTGTTTGTACCTGTTCAGGTGTTTGTATCTGTTCAGGTGTTTGTACTTGTACCTGTTCAGGTGTTTGTACCTGTTCAGGTGTTTGTACCTGTTCAGGTGTTTGTATCTGTTCAGGTGTTTGTACTTGTACCTGTTCAGGTGTTTGTATCTGTTCAGGTGTTTGTACTTGTACCTGTTCAGGTGTTGGTACCTGGTCATGCAGCGGAGCGGCCCGCTTCAATCGGACCAGAAACAAAGAGAACAAAGCTGCTGAGAGTTTCAGTTCTGTGGTGGAAACTAAAGAGGATTGAAAAGATTTACACCCATGTGGACTCTGACCACACACGCCCGCCCACACACACACACACGCCCGCCCGCCCGCCCACACACACACACACACACGCCCGCCCGCCCACACACACACACACACACACGGTAATCTCCTCCCCCGCCGATGAAATCCAGGTAAACAGAACATGAAGGAGACCTGCAGCTTGGAGCTGATTCACACACCACCGACTGGCTCTGTGTGTGTGTGTAGGTATGGGCGTGTGGGTGTGGGGGTGTGCGTGTGTGTGGGTGTGGGTGTCCCTCTGAGTTCCTCTTCAGATAAAAACTATTGTCAGGAGGAACCATGTGGGAGCGTTCACTTTCTCCACCCAGAACAAACAGGAGGAACCACTCTGACCTTTGACCCCCACTCTTTATTAATAAGCATCCAGTAAATGCTATGACATCATCAGAGGGGTGGGGCGTCGGGGTGGCAGGTGTTCTGGAGGAAGTAGAGCCTGTCTTCCTCTTGTTGGCTGGGGGAAGTTCCTGTTTGTTCCTCCACCATGCTAGCATGGTGTGTTCACTGGTCAGGAAAAAGTTAGAATTTACAGTTTGGCTGTGAGGTGAGCTTAGAGAATAAAAACATGTTACCAGAACATGTTACCGGTCGTATGATAACAGAAATAATCCGGGAAGTTTTACGACAAAGTCTAAATAAAACGAGGTCAAATCTGTAGCGATATGACATCATCGTCGTTATCCCGCCAGAATAAAGTCACAGGAAATACAAGGAAAGTCGTACAAAAATAAAATCCGCTAAAGGTTGTACAAATTGGAAAATAATTGTTGTAGTAATACAAGAAATTGTATTGCAGATTTTGATATTACAAAAATAAAGTTGTAATATTACGAGAAAAAGTGATCCGGTTTTAAACTGTTTAAACCGGATCAGGTCCAGTTGAAAAACGTTCCAGAATGCTTTTAAACCGGTCCTGGTTCTGTTTGAACTGGTACTGGTTCTGTTTCAATGTGTTTTCTGCTGTCTCTCTGTTTTGTCTAGCTGTGGGCTTTTCCTCCCTAATCGCTGCCTTGCAGGCGGCTCTGTAACAGATACAATCAGGTTTCCATGGAAATGGACTGGGAATAAAAGCCGGTCCTGGGAAAAGTAATCACACGTGGTTGAAGGTGCAAACTGGGTCATAAATCAGCTCTGGGTTCATTCAGCCTGGATGGGAGGTTCTGACGGGTCGAGCGATGGGTTCAGGAACCTGAAGCGCGGTGAGGAGGTTTGCTGTTTTTCAGCGGATCAGTAACGGTAAACGCTCCAGACTGAAATTGATCCAGAGAGAACCGACGTTCAGGCTGATGGATCAATCAGGGATCAGTAACTCATCAGCAGCGTTAAACTAGAGGTTCAGTCCCTTCACTATTATAGACAAATTCAGCACTAAATTAGATGCCAGCAGGAAGTGAGGGGAAAGTTTGGTGGAAGGAAAAAACCAAATCAAGACTTCTCAGGCCAAAGAAAAAGAGCCGCTGGGAGTTTAGGTTCTGGTGTTCATTACACCTGGATGTTCTGGTTCTGGTTGTTTTCCTGACACATGTGTGTGTGTGTTCCAGCTGAGCGTCGCTGTGCCACAGGATGAACGGATTCGATCCTCCAGCTCTGAACATCTTCAGCTCCAACATCAAGTGAGTCACATGATGATGACATCATCATGATATCATCATCATTATCATCATGCCATTTAATTAACTCAAAGCTTTGATCTTTTACATCATCTACAGTTTTTATTATTCAGTTCAAATTTTAAAGTTGTGGAAAAACCAAAAGATGAAACGTTTTTAAACTGGAATAAAACGGATCAGAACCAGAAGAATTCCCGGTCGTTTGGGGATTTCTAAGTCCGGATGCATTCAGTTTGTTTTATTCTGTACCTAAGGGTCAAAGGTCAGAACGCCTATAGTATGAATCTCTGTTATTGATCAAAATAATAAAAATATAAACTCAGAGTTTTAATTCAGAGTTAAACTCAGCAGGAAGAATCGGTTCTGGTTCCAGACGGAGACTCTGACCCGAAAAGCTGCTGAGCTTCAGAACGCTGCGCTCACACTGTGTGTGTTTCAGTGTGTGTGTGCCATCTGTCAGCTGATCCCGTCTTTCATCAGCAGCTCATTCAGCTGATCAGAGGTTAGACGATCTGATCAATTATCGGTTTATATTGATAAGTCATTGATCTGCAGGCTGCTCCTGTCGCATCAATAAATTATTTCATCGTTCAGTAAATCTGAAAACAAACTTTAAGCAGGTAACAAACAATGTTTCTGATTTTAAAACTGTTTATTCTTGATTTTAATATAGTTTATTATTTTATTGGTGACAGAAAATCATCCTGATGAAGGAAAAACATCAATCAGTTTCACTTTGAAGTTTCTCTTTAAATTATTATAATTATGTAATTTATTAAATGAGTCTGTAGAAGGAGGAGTTCATCCATCCTCACTGGGGCTGGTTGGATGGTTGGATGCCTGGTTGGATGGTTGGATGCCCGGTCGGCCTCCAGGCGGTTCTGACCGATCCGTCTCTGTTCCAGCGGACTCGGCGCTCCGTCTCCGGATCCCCCCAGGAATAAAGCCAAGAGTGGTGCCAAAGCTCTGTATGGTGAGTCTGTTTCTGGTTTTGGTTTTGGTTCTGTTCTGGTTCTGGTTCTGTGGACCTGGATCAACGCCCCCTGCTGTTATCTGTCCTCCTGACAGGACCAGAGGAATCGTATTTCCTTCGATCATCTTCCAAACAGAAAAAGAAAAGTCAGAAAAGTGAGCAGTGTGACCCGGTCCGATCCGACCCGGTTCGATCCGACTTGGTGTGACCCGGTGTGTGGTTCTGATTCTGACATTTGGGTTCTGTCCTGAAGCGGTTCCGGTGGAACAAGCTCCTTTGCTCCACCAGAACCGTCTAACCGGATCAGAACCCTGAAAAGCGCTCTGCCCTCTGTGCTGCAGCTGCCGTTTCTGGTTCTGGAGTCACAGACCCAGAAACAGAACCATGAAGAAGAAAGCTGGACCACCAGGATGGAACCAGTAAAACCAGTCGGAGTCCCAATCAGGTCGCGGCACAGAGGGAGGCGGTGTGTTTCCCAGCATGTTGTGGTTCCGAGTGACGGCGGTTCCGAGTGTGGTTCTGTCCGTCCCTTTGGGGAGGCGAAGCCTAACCGGCTGTGATTGGCTCCTGCTGCCTCGGAACCGGCCACTTCCTGTTGAGACGTTTGGACGGGTTCTGCAGTGAAGCTGAGATGAGAGCAGACAGCAGCTGGTGTTTACGGAGCGTCCCTGAACGCATCAGGAGTTGTTGATCCGCTGTGAGCGACTGATAACCGTCAGAACAAAGCGGACCGATTGCTGATTGATGGATCAATACTGAATGAAACGTTCCGAGTCTTATCTCCTCCGAGCAGCTGAAGTCACTTGACCTCGAGTTAAAACAACTTCGTTACCGTAGCAATGGCGCCGACCCCAGAGAGGTTCTGGATCCTCCAGAACCGTCTGTGATCAGAACCCTTCGGAGAATCTGTGGGTTCAGCAAAGGTCGCCGTTGGTCAGGATTTCCCTCAAACTGATTCAATGATTCAGTTTTCTTTACAAAAACTAAAATCTGACGCTTGGATCAGGAATTTGGAACTTCTCATGTGTCTCTTTCCTATGGAAGCGGATTAGTGCCAACAAACAGAATAAAAAACAATTCACATTCTTTTTTTTTTTTCTCAGAATCATAATTGTTTAGATAGTTTCTGCACCCAGAGACACATCTAGTCTGAAAATTACATTTGGGACAGATTTTCGGTGTGGATAAAATTCAGGTTTACAAATCTTATAACCAGGAAGAAATAGTTTTTATATTCATAAGTTTTATATGCTAGCAACATATCTGATAGACGTTTAAGAATGCTTATTTGGATTTTGACAGAGACTTATCCAGAATTGTCAGGATTTTTATGTTTTGTTTTTTGGCCCTAACCATCTTCCGTACTTTCCGTCAGAACGTCCTGCAGGATGAACTTATCAGATCCCCAAATTGAATGAATGTGTTGTTTGTTCAGAACAAAGGAAGAACTTCTCCAGAAGCAGCATCAACAGCCTGACGGACACGTCGCAGTACCAGGTGGAGGTGAGTTCTGCTGGTTCTGGTCCGACTCCGGCCACCGGTCGGGTTTGCTGAAACTTCAGGAACCTCTCCGTCTCTCAGCACCTCACCACGTTCGTTTTGGACCGGAAAGATGGGATGATCACGGTGGACGACGGCGTGCGGCGGCTGCGCCTGCTGGACGCCAAGGGGAAGGTGTGGACACAGGAAATGCTGCTGCAGGTGGAGGACAAGGCGGTCAGCCTCATCGACCTGGACTTACAGGTAGGACGGGATGTCCAGAACCAGAACCTGTTAGAACCTCTGGCTGGTTCCGGATCAGCGCGTTTCTCTTATCTGGACGTGCAGCTCTGATCTGGTAGGAGTCTTGGGACGCCGCCCTGAGGAATCCCTCTGGATTCATTCAGCTCTAATAATTCATACCTAGAGTCTGTAAGGCATAGATCTATGTTGGAGTAGAAACGGTTGGTTCTGGTGGTGGGACCGGAGCTGAAAGCGCCGGCGGTCTGGATGTGTTTCAGAACGAGTTGGAGAACTTCCCCATCGGCTCCGTCCAGCACTGCCAGGCGGTGATGAACGCCTGCAGCTACGACTCCATCCTGGCGCTGGTGTGCAAAGACTCGGGTCAGAGCAAGGCGGACCTGCACCTGTTCCAGTGCGACGACATCAAGGTACCGGACCAGGACCGTGATCCTGACCCATCTTATCTCATCACAGATGATGGTTTTCGTTGCTCCAACGTTTTATTTCCGTATTTGCTGTCGTACATGGCAGCTGTTCCAGATCTGCTCCGTCTCGTCTGTTTGGTTCTGACGGAAATATTTCCACACCTGGGGCTTTTATGTTTCATCTGGAATCAGATGTTGAAGGATTTATTCCTAAAGGTTAATTGAAGTTAAGGATCAGACATGTAATGTGTTCATTTAAAGGAAATCAGACGGGACCGAGGAAACGACCCTGTGGTACTCCACAGGTCTGAATCACAGGCTGTTCTGTGATTCAGAACAACCTCGACCGAGCAGCTGGTGTTTTCTGAGTTTGTGTGACTAAAATGTGTTGAAGGTGTCGTGCTCCAACAGGCGAATCTGATTCACCTGGACGTAGAAAGTGCCATGATCGATGCCAAAGGGGGCAAAGTGAAGAAACGACCCGAGACGCTGAAGTAAGAAAACCTCAGACACTTCCTGATGCGGCTTCTAATGCTGGCTGCTGATTGGCTGTTCCATCTTACAGGATGATCCTGAAGAGCGACGGCATGATCCCGCCTCCACCAACCACCCCCGCCCCCGAGGCGCCAGCCTCATCCAATCAGGACAACAGGGGGCGGGTCGCCGCCTGGTCGGCATGGGCCAATGAACAGCAGCACTGTGAGTGATGTCATAGAGGGGAGGAGGGGGAGTAATTATGTTTGGGGGTGGGGAGTAGTGAGTACCTCAGAATGTCCGCCATGTTGTGAGTGGCATATATGTATTGCGCCGGCATGTGTCAATGAGACATGAGCTATAATAAAGAATAGCGCCCCCAGCAGGTTCTACTCAGTTATTACACACATACCTGTACGTCTGTGTGTCAGGAAGTGAAACTTTCACTCAAAATATATCGACAAGACAAGAACACTCAAGCACCAATTTAATTTTCACATTACACTCTACATCTTCTGTAAGATATTATATTATATCTTGCTCTCTACTTTCCATTTTGTTTTGTTTCTTGTTTTAAATAGTTATTTGGGGAAATAAGAGAAAAAAAACTGCTGAAAACAATCGTCAAAATAAGAGCATGAATATAAACACCTAATTTGAATAATTAAGTCGAAAACCAAACCTTCAACACAGAGTTTGAACTTTTTTACATTCTAATAAATTACCGTTTATTAGACTAAATTAATTTAAAGAAGCTAAGCACACTAAATGTTTCCAGCCAACATGTTAAGTTAAAAATTAGCTTTGCTATTAGCAGAAGTTTCTCCACTGATAATAAATATTACTTTAAATAACCATCGTCTAGAAATCATAAGTAAAACACAATAACCTGAAGCTAACCTGAAAACACAGATTATAATCCAGTTTCATCTGAATTATAATCTGTTCTTCTGCAGCTTCATGAACTGGTGAGGCTGCTGGTCTGAGCTCCTCTCCCTACTGGTTTCCAGTTTAGTTTTCACACACACTCTAACTGGACCCATTCCACAGTTAGTGGATGGGTCCAGTTAGTGGAATGGGTCCAGTTAGTGATGTGTTGTAAGTCAGGCTGGGCGGCTCCAGGCCTGGAGGTTTGGCCTCCTGTAACTTGTAGATGTGTCTCCACTTCCACACCACTGAGTCTCCTAACGAGGTCGTTAGCATCAGAACCTGCTGATTGGAGCGTGTTGGACCAGGGAGACACTAAGAGCTGCAGGACGCCGGCCCTCCAGGGCCAGGACCGCCCTCTGTTGTTCTAAGTGATGACCTGCGTGGCGTTGCGTTGCAGGCGAGCAGCAGCAGCCGTCGCAGGACGACGGCGCGGCGGACATGGCGGCGCTGCGGGTGGACCGGGATGTGGTGAGGCTCACATCTGGCGCAGATTGCTGCATGGAGAAAGTTAAGCTGATTGCAGGCCCAGTTTGATCTGAACATAATCAGAGTTTGAAGGAAAATCAGCTTAAAGTTTAGAGCAGCGGGCGGACTGTTGGTTCAGGTTTAATCATTAATGCCTCAGCAAACCAACTCGTAATCCAAGTTGTTGTTTGTGCAGCAAATTCTGAACCACATCCTGGACGACGTGGAGTTCTTTGTGACGAAACTGCAGAAGGCGGCTGAGGCATTCAGCGAGCTGAACAGGAGGAAGAAGGGCAAGAAGGGCAAGAAGAAAGGGCCGGGAGGTGGCAAATTCAAACATTACTGTATCTAATGCAACATATTAGAAATAATTTCACTAAAGATTTTAGACTTTTATTTTGATATACATTATTTATTGGAAATATATTTGAATATTGGTTCAAATTTTAAAAATGTTTAATTGTTTGCATTTTGAAAACTATGGAGAGCTAGTTTTAGTTAATTTTTAAATCACAACTAAATATTTTCCATGTTCGTTTTCCATTTTAAAATATAAAGACTATCAACAAAAAACTTTTTGGACCTCAATTTTAATATTGTTTACTTGGTGCTATTTTGCATTTTAATTTTAATTGAATTATTTGTTTCCTAAAATGTCTAATTGTTTTTGTTTTGAGGAAATAACACAAGGAACCCACAATAATTGGCTTTAAGTAAATAAAATAAAATCAGGAGGTAAAAACAGAAAAATATTCAATTCTGACGTGGCTGTGCTCGTTTCGTCCACCAGAGGGCGTCCTGTCCCTGAGGTCCAAGCCTCCCAGTGAAGAAGAGTTTGTGGACTGCTTGCAGAAGTTCAAACATGCCTTCAACCAGCTGGTAACTGGTTCCAGTTCATTTAAACTGGTTTGGTTCTGATCCAGACTGTAGTCAGGGGCTACTGGTTCTGGTCCTGCAGAACTGTCTGACCGTCTGCTCTGACCTGCAGGCGAAGCTGAAGGACCACATTCAGAACCCTAGTGCCGTGGATCTGGTCCACTTCCTGTTTACCCCGCTCAGGATGGTGAGTCCAGGAAGTGACATCACTAACGGTGGACCCACTCCAACAGAACTGAGCAGAACTCCAGGGTCTCTCTTTCCCCAGGTGGTCCAGGCGTCCGGTGGTACCGAGCTGGCCCGGAGCGTCCTGGTTCCGCTGCTCAGCAGAGACGCCATCGAGTTCCTCCACGCCACAGGGACTGATGAGGAGCGCCACCTGTGGGTGACTCTGGGCGATGGCTGGACCAAGTGCAGGTCAGAACCATGACCCGTTTCTGTTCTATACTGGACCCAGTTCTGATCCATACTGGACCCAGTTCTGATCCATACTGGACCCAGTTCTGATCTATACTGGACCCAGTTCTTTTCAGGTTTTTGTCTGTTTTTATATTTGGCTCATATTTCTTCCTGTAACAGACCAGAGAACAGGGTTGATAAAGTTCTGGTTCTGGTTCTGTGCTCTTCTCATGATTTCTGTCAGCTTCAGTGAGATTTTCTTGTTTTTATATTTGCTTTAGTTCTCATCAGAAGTTTCTCTCTCACGTTTGTTCAGCCTGAATAATTTCCTGTTTTCTGTGAAGTAGTTGTTGGAGCCTTTCTGGTCTCTGTCTGTTTCCATGGTTACTGATCTCATGGCGGCCGCTCCGTGTGTTTTCCAGACTGGAGTGGCCGAAGGATCACTACTTCCCTCAGGTGGCGCTGCGGTTCCGGGACGGCTGGGAGCCCCCCGTGGTTCCGGCTGTGGCTCCGAGTCGGGAGCAGGAACTCCTGCAGCTGGCCGAGAGCCTGGTGAACGCCGACACCCGCGGTCTGGAGGTCGGTCGATCGGAACCCGCCGGAGGCTCTGGTGCCGACGCCCGCTAACGCGCTTCGTGTTCTGTGTTTCTGCAGCAGGGGGCGCTGCAGCGGTTTCCTCTGGCTGACGGGTACGCTCTCCATAACTCCGCCCACAAACGCTTCCAGGTCGTGGACCAGAACACGGCCGTGGCTGCTTTCAAACACGCCGTCAGCCGCCGTGTGGACCGGTAACCGCAGGTCACATGACGCCCTGGAGAACTGGCCCCGCCCCTTAGCAACGCTGCTGCTGCTAGCACTGTGGCTAGCACTACCGCTAACACTGTGGCTAGCATTGCCCCTTCATTGACTCAGTCATTAGTAAATACATGATGAATTAAAATATGAAAAATATTCTGATGTTTAAACATGTTTAAAATATTGATTTATTTTTACTTACATTTGAAAATTGTAATAATTCTAAATATTTAGTATTTATGTGTTCAATGAAGATAAAGATTAACTGATTAATTTTTCTACACCTAGATTTTAATTTTCACAGAAAATATTAACAACTGTTAGTTATTCTGAGATTTAAGAAGAGTTTATTGGGTTTTTCTGTATTTATCTGTAATTATTTCTTTATCTAAACATATTTGTTTTAATTTAAACTTTTTTGGTTAAATTTTAAGTCATTTGTTGATAAAAATCAAATGTTTTCCTTCATGTATTTATTAATGTTTTTAACTGATGAAGTTTCGTTCTTCATCTTTCTGGATTCTGTTCTTCATTTCCTCTTTTCAAACCGGATGATCGGACTTTCCTCCATCTTCAAATCCTTCTGAACTGCAGCAGAAGGTTCTGGGTCGGGTCTGGATCCAGAACCTTCTAATCACAGGGAACATTTCTCCAGGGCGTCCGGCCCATGTTGGGTCTGTTTGGGTCCGTTAGCAGACTCTCAGATGCTCCTGGTATCGGCGCTGCTGCGGTCCAGTTCTCATCGTGACCCGTTCTGTCCCTCAGGAGTTTGGACCCGCAGATCCAACTGGATCAGAACCTTTTTGCCAAATCAAAGTACGACTTTGTGGCGAGGAACAACACGGAGCTGTCGGTTCTGAAAGACGAACTCCTCGAGGTAAACCGCTGACCGGTTCTGGTTCTGTTCTGGGTCTGAATGAACAGCTTCTTTAGAACACAGAACCAGAACAAACAGATTCTGCTGAGCTGTCAGGAACAATTTCTAGATCAGGAGTCAGAGCTGACGGGCCCTGGGTTCTGTCTGGCAGGTTCTGATGGTTCTGACAGGTCCTGGGTTCTGTCTGACAGGTTCTGATGGTTCTGACAGGTCCTGGGTTCTGTCTGACAGGTTTTGGATGACCGGAAGCAGTGGTGGAAGGTCCGGAACGGCGCCGGCGCCGCCGGCTACGTGCCAAACAACATCCTGGAGCTGACCAGAACCTCGGACCTGACCGGCCGTGGAGACCCGGTCTACAGCCACACCATCCAGGTACCTCACCTTCATCGTCATCATCACCTTCATCATCATCCTCCTCCTCATCATCATCATCATGCTCATCTTCATCCATGTTTCGTTTGTCTTGGCTGAAGCTCATGATGCCTAAGAAGGAGTTTGAGTTGTTCAAGGTAGGAAGAGCCGGATTCCGGTTCTGATGCTCTGGTTCTGATGCTCCGGTTCTGCTTCCTGGTTGCTTTGATGTGGGTCTCTTAAAGGAACAGTCCCTCATTTCTGAACGGTTTGGGTCAGATTCATGTCTTCATCTCTCTGTATCTCAGAACCCTCAGAACCATCATTCAGGGTCGGACCGGGTCTTACCCGAGTTATCATTCTGGTTCTTTTCCAGATTTTCTCCAGAATGTTCAGCTCAGAGCTGAACATTCTGGTTCTGACCCACTGGTATGATCAGAACCTTTTGGGTTTAGCCAGTTTCTCCGTCCAATCATAGTCAGGCTGTGTCCTCTGCTAGGTTACTTCCTGTTTTCTGTCCAATCAGAGCCCAGTAGATTTGATCTCTGATTGGTTCTGGAGGAACTGGACCTGAAGGTTCTTTGAGCCGGTCCATGTGAGGTTCTGACCCGGAGCTGGTCATTTCCCATCAGAACCAGTGTAGCCAGTCGGTCCAGAGGACGGGTTCTGGTTCTGTATGTCTGCAGATTGTTGGACTGTTCCTTTAATCGGCTTGGAGCCGCGGGTTGCTCAGCCTGGCAGAGAAAAACGGGTTTTAGTAAAACTTCCTGAAGCCACGAACAGCTAAACATTTAGTTTAAATATTTAGCAAATATTTAACTCCAAACTAAACATTTAATTTGGAGTTAAATATTTAATTCAAAGGCTAAATATTTAACTTACTAACTAAATATTTATCTCCATAAATAGAAAGCTAACTATTTAGCTTTAGACTGTGGCATTTATAAATTGACTTTTTAAAAATAAAAACCACAATATGACGTATGAACCCTGATTTTTTTCTCTTCTGACTAAATAACCCAAATTTTTGCTGTGAGTTTTTGACTGTGTGACTCTGCAGACGGTTCCTACAGTAGAGTCCCTGGTGGTCAGATTTAGTGAGTTCATGGTGAATAAAACATGTTTTATCTTCTGACCTCCATCTTTGCTCCATTTCACCTCAGCAGCAGTTACTGGGAGAGTTAAACGAGGTAAACCATCATTTCCTTATTGTTCGGGACGATCCCAGGAATCTCACAACCCATTTATCAGAACATCCATCCTCAGAACAAAATCCTGTTTTTGATTGTAACTTGATCAGGATGTTTCATCTGCTGGTTTTTATTCCTGGCCTGGATCAGGCTAAAGCTGAGCAGCCATAACTAAATTAGCAGGAGCTAACGCTAACCATTGAGTCAACTGTCTCTCATCTTCTTCTCCTTCCTGTTGACGGCTGGTCTGAGACGCGCTAACAGGAAGTTCTGAGTTTCTGATCCTGATAAATATTGTCACATTAAAGTTGTATGAATATGATGACCAAAGCTGAAAACATCTAATGTCACATAAAGTTCATCTAAGAAATCAAAATGAGAAACATTTTAAGGTAATTTGTTTAAAAGGCTCTAAAACTGCAGCCATCTTGAAATACGTCCTTCCTGAAACTCAAGTGGCTGATGGGAAATCTGAAGAACATCCAACCTGAGGGGTTAGCATGCTAATATTTATGCTAGTACCTACATATTGTTAAAGTGATGAGTTGCAGTACGGAGTAGGAATAGTTTCCTCAGTTTCAGGTTTTAAGGCGGACTTTTACTGTGACCTTTGAACTTCTGATAAACTCCAAACATCAGGAAGAACCAGACACTAAGGCGGTTCTGTTCTCCTCCAGAAACAGACCACAAAGTCAGACCCACCTCCAGGTAAACCTCAGATGTCTGAGGTTCCGTCGTCGCCCGCCCCCAACCGGCTCCCCACGCCGCCGCTTCCTCCCCCCGCTGCAGAACCTGTCAAACCGAGCGGCGCCGCACTCAGCCGCAACAACAGCAGCACATCAAGCGACGCCGGCAGCACTGCCACAAGGGAGCCGGTTGCCCAGAGAGCCGCCGTCGCAGGACGTGAGTTCACTCCTCACAGGAAGTTGTAAACATGAAGTTGTAAACATGAAGTTGTAAACAGGAAGCTGTGGACAGGAAGCTGAGCCATTATGAGGATGTGAGTTCACTCCTCACAGTAAGTTGTGCACAGGAAGCTGTGGACAGGAAGTTGTAAACATGAAGTTGTACACAGGAAGCTGTAAACAGGAAGCTGAGCCATTATGAGGATGTGAGTTCACTCCTCACAGTAAGTTGTGCATAGCTGTCCACAGCACAGGAAGCTGTAAACAGGAAGTTGTGGACAGGAAGTTGTGGACAGGAAGCTGTTAACAGGAAGTTGTGGGCAGGAAGTTGTGGGCAGGAAGTTGTGGACAGGAAGCTGTAAAAAGAAAATTGAGCCATTATTGAAATTGTCGTCTGATAACTCCAGACTCTGGCTGAGCTTTGTGTGTATTTTTGACCCTCTCATGTCATGTTGCGGTTCTGGTTCTGCAGGCAGGAAGTCCAACATGGAGGAGGTCCAGGACGAGCTGGTCCACCGGCTGACTTTGGGTCGGAGCGCCCAGAAAAAGTTCCAGGTTCCGTCTCAGAGCAACAGCGGCAACCTGCCAGCTCCAGGAATCACCTACGACTCTCCGCCAGACGAAGTGAAGACCTGGCTGGAGTCCAAGGGCTTCAGCCCAGTGTGAGTGCAGCGGACTGGACCGGGTCTCTGGACCGGACTGGGTCGTGACCCCCTGCCGTTTCTCTGCAGGACGATCAGCAGCCTGGGCGTTCTGACCGGAGCCCAGCTGTTCTCCCTCAACAAGGAGGAGCTGAAGACGGTTTGTCCCGATGACGGGGGACGGGTCTTCAGCCAGGTGACGGTCCAGAAGGCGGCGCTGGAGGTGAGAACTCACCAATAATTCACCAATAATTCACCAATTACTTACCAATACGTCTGACACGTTGGCACGTTAGTGCTTAATTTGCTGCAAATTAAAAAACAGAAATAGATTCAAATCTAAAATAAAATATTTTCTGGGAAAATTAAAAAGTTAATTCTCCAAATTCAGTCCTAATATTTGGCTAAAAATATATATAAAAAAATAACTTAGCAAATTAAATAAAGTTTAAATTTCACAAATGTAATTGAAATTAGCAATTAAAATAACATTTTATATTGAATAAATTATCACTGTTTTAATTTAATTACAAAGTATCAATAAAACTAAAAAATTCAGTTTTATGTTTTTGTTAAAATATTACATAAAAATAAATTAGTTTTTGATTTATTACATAATAAATTATGTAAAAACATGAATGATTAATTAAATTTAGCCAGTTAAACCTGAAAACTGGATGATACTGAATTATATTTTAAAAATGTGAAGAAGGCTTAAAGTTTTTTTTCCCAGATTAATAAAATAATTATGTGACAAATAAAAGATTAGATTAAAAATTAAATCAGATTTTATCTCACTTCTGATGATGATGATGATGATGAAGATGTTCACCTGGCAGAGCTTCCAGCTGATCGGTCCGTTAGAGGAGAACCTGGAGGCCCAGAACCGTTTCATACTGGTACCGCTGTAGAACCTGCTATGAGTCAGTCAGTCTTCCAAGTCCGTGTCCGGTCCGGTCCTTGTCCAGGTCTGGTCCGGTCCGTGTCTGGTCCGGTCCGTGTCCCGGTTCTCCAGCCGTCTGCTTCCCTCCTGCAGGTTTTCTTCTGAGCTTCCTCTGATCTTCTGACCGGCTGCATTCAGGTACCTTTTCTCCTCGGCGCCTCTACGGCCCGGTTCTGTTGGCCAGAACCGCAGTAAAGTCAAACGGACCAGACCCAGACGCAGTTTCCTGTAGAATAAATTAAACAGACTCTGACCTGAAAACCAACAGAAACTGAAGTTGAGTAAATATTTTTGTTAACTGAAATTAAAACCTTAATAGGTAAAAACACTTAGTTTATAAAACTAAAACTCTGAGATTACAGATAAAATGTTTTGTTCTCATGTTAATGAATCTATGGAGGTGAAACAAACCACTAACATCATCTGTAAATCTCGGCGCCATCCTGCGGCGCTACGCTAGCCCACAAGATGGCGACGGCAAAAGTTGGCCCAGAATCAGCTGTTCAACAACTGAAGCTTTTTATTTCTCCTGTTGAGTATTCATAACCCAAATGATGTAAACATAATCACAATAATATGACCTTTTTGAATTCTGGACCTATGAAACCCTAAAACATAACTAATAAAAACTAAAGAATATTTAATAAACACAGTAAAAACTAACTGAATTAGACAATGAAATAAAACCAAAGTATAATAAAAAACCCAAAACTCTTAGAGCTGATGTTCGTTCTTGATACTGATTAACTGCCATCAGACTCCTAACGCTTTCTGACAACAAACCCACCCAAGCAGAAGAACATGGCCGTCGCCAAGCAGTGCCGTTTATTGCAGTAAAGATGGCCGCCACAACCAGGTGGATGGATTTTATTTATTTTTCGTAAGTTGCACAGATCGCGTAAAAACATCGTAATCAGATGTTGGTGCTTTCAGGGTTTGATGTGACCTCCTGACCTTTTTACCTTCAGATTATTGACCTACATCTGGACCAGGACGTCCCGTCCTTAGGTTGGACTGTCGGCCTGACAGCGCCCCCACATGGACAGACTCAGGGTTTAGCCGGACCTGGCCAGCAGAACTAGTGTAGAGGAGTTTCCTGTGTAGCTGCAGCGCATGACCTCCCTGACCTCTGCCAAGCTAGCTCTGCCCCATAGTGACCCCACCCCATAGTAACCCCCCCCCCATAGAGCAGCTCTAGATCAGGTCTGAGGCCTCTCTCTGTCTCTCTCTTTCTTTCTCTCTCTCTCTCTCTGTTTAGTCTGCAGATTGGTGAGTATCAATTACTGGTTCAGATCTGGACCTGCTGCAGCACAAACATCATAAATGTTCAGACCCGGATTCTGGATCATGACTCTCCAGAGTTCGCTGACCCTCCTCGATGTTTGGGTTTTATCCGGCTGGTTCTGGCTCCGCGGCGCCGCTGCAGATGTTTGTGCTCCCAGCCGTTACCCAGCATGCATCCTCCTGTGGCTGACCCTGGCTGCTTGGCGGTTCCCCGACCGGGTCGGCGCCGCTGGACAAAGCCCAGCTGGGAAACCTTCTGCCGCCAGGCGATGCTGACGCTCATTAGAGTTTTGGCTCAGAGGCCAGCAGGTCTGTGGGAGACTCTCAAAGTGGACCAGAACCAGTTAAACCAGATGAAGCTAGCTGGTTAGCTAACTAGAACCTTTAACTGGGTTAGAATATTTTGACCCAAACACCCCAAACTAAGCGCACTCTAAAGAACCTCAAGGGTGTAAATACTTTCTCAGGTCGTCTCACTTAAATGTTTCCCAAGAGCTCATCATCAAGTCATCCAGGAAGTCCAGAAGGAGCTCTGAAGGCCTCAGCTAAGGTCAGAGGTCATGATTCAACAGTCAGAAAGAGACACTCTAGGACCAGAACCGATGCTGACCCAAAGAACCCAACGATCCGTCTCACATTTACCAGAAACATCCTAACATCCTGATCATTAAGACTTCTGGGAAGATAATCTGTGATCTGAATAGGCAGCGGACAGACGGTTCTGATTCTGCTTCATCTGGTCCAGAACCAGAACATCTCATCTGCAGTCAGACCCAGTGGCTGGAAGCCTGTTCTGAACCTGAAGGTTCATAAACAGGAGGCTCATCGGTCTGCTTGGTGACCAGGGGTCAAAGGTCGGATTGATTCTGTAGTAATATCATCAGACCTGAGCAGTAACCCGTTACTTTAGCGCTAGCCAGTGGCGCTCTCTGTTTTCTTGTGTTTTGATCAGATTTGGGGTTTCACATTTTGCTGCTGCTCACTGAGTCCTTCATCCTGAAGGCCTCAGAAACTAAAACTGTACCGGTGGGAATCCGTCCTCCGTTTATCCATCTTTACTGGAGAGCTAATGGGCGACCCAGCAGGAAGCGACTCAGTCAACTTCCTGTTAGCTCAGCGGGTCATTAGCAGCAGCAGAGATGTTTTCATAGCAACGTGTCCCTGTGAGAGTCTCCTGAGCTCAGGTCTCCATGTCCTGCCTGTGTCCTCACCACTGTCCTCTCTGTGTTTCTCAGAAGAGTTCAGGCTCTGAGCTGCAGGAGATCATGAGGAGGCGGCAGGAGAAGCTAGCAGCTAGCACCGTCGACTCGGGGGTGGAGTCTTTCGACGAAGGCAGCACCCACTGAGTGTCCGCCGTCTGTTTCTCCTGCTCTCCACCCACAGGTGGCGGCCGACCGGGCCGAGTTCGTGGAGATCATGCGGCGCAGACAGGAACTGCTCAGCTCGTCGCCGTAGCAACAGATAGACATCCAGAAATCACAGAACCTTCTGCCATGTTTGCCTGAACTTCACAGGGACGTTTTGCTACTTGTAGCTGATTTTTCCAAAGCAAAGCCTCACAGTATTAATGTCGGACCGCCTGCAGGCAGCTCTTTGTGCCTCTCGGGTTTTATTCTCACTTCCTGGAAGGCAGAAAAACGTTCATGCATAAATTCTTCTCTAATTTGTACTTAAAGCAAAATCATTCCATTTTCCTGCTAGTTCCTGAATTTAAATGAAACTTTGTCAGATTGTGAAGTAAATATGAAGAATTCTGCTGATAATATTCATCTCCGCGTGAATGTGAAGCTGGATTTATTTCTCTGGATCATAAAGTTTAATTCACTTGTTTAAAACCTGGAATACTCCAGTTCTTCTGTGACCGAATGGGATAAAAATCCATGAGAAGCACAAACTGAGGCTGCTGAGTTAATAAACGTAGACTGATCCTGTAAGATCAACATGTTCACTTTCCGATGCCGTTCTGAGGCTGTAGGCGTTAACTTTTAAACTTAAGGGTGATATATTAATGATTCATTTAAGATCAAACTGCTGTAAACCGATTTATTCTAGATTTGATGATCTTCAGATGTGAGAATGTATTTGAGCTCAAGGTGAAGACTGTAGGACTGTCATGAATGTAGACGACCAGCCGAGTTTCACTGATGTCTTCTCCAAGCTCCACCCACATGTTCAAGTGAGTCATACCACCGGGTCCGGCTGAAGCAGAACCGGGTCGTACCGATGTGAAAACTTCTGCTGAAAGAAGAGGAAGTTGGCGTGTGAATTGTAGCACTGCAGCGGTGTGATGAGACTGATAAACGTGAGCTACTTTGCTTTAAACATGATTAGAGATCTTTGTACCCAATCAGGTGTAGCGGCCAATCAGAAAGCAGCATTAGTAGTTTTCATCGTGCCTTTTTCCATCTCAATGCTCATTCTGCAATAAAGGATTTCCATAAATCCCGGACTCTTATTGACTCCTGCAGGTTTAGTCAGCAACTGAACCAAAATATTTTTTTGTCGAAAACACAAAAAATGTAGTGATAATGTCAAAAATATGAAAAATTTAGTCATAGTTTATAAAGTATGATGTCAAAAACATGAAAAAATGTCAGAATATTGTATGTCGTCAAGAATTTTGTCATAGTTTATTTAGTATGTCGTCGAAAATATGAAAAAGTTAGTCAGTTTAGTATGATGTCAAAAACATCATAAAATGTCATAGAATAGTATGTTGTCGAAAATATGAAAAATGTAGTCGTTGTTTAGTATGTCGTCAAAAATATGAAAAATTTAGTCATAGAATAGTATGATGTCGAAAACATGAAAAATTTAGTCAGTATGTCGTCAAAAATATGTAATATTTAGTCATAGTAAACTATGACTAAATATGTCGTCGAAAATATGAAAAATTTAGTCATGGTTTAGTATAATGTCGAAAATATGAAAAAAGTCATAGAATAGTATGATGTCGAAAATATGAAAAATTTAGTCATAGAATAGTATGATGTCGAAAACATGAAAAATTTAGTCAGTATGTCGTCAAAAATATGTAATATTTAGTCATAGTAAACTATGACTAAATATGTCGTCGAAAATATGAAAAATTTAGTCATGGTTTAGTATAATGTCGAAAATATGAAAAAAGTCATAGATTTGTATGTCGTCGAAAATATGAAAAATTTTGTCATAGTTTAGAATGATGTCAAAAATATGAAAAATTTAGTCATAATTTAGAATGATGTCGAAAAATTTAGTCATAGTTCAAAATGATGTCGAAAACATGAAAAATGTAGTCATAGTATAGTATGATGTCGAAAACATGAAAAATGTAGTCATAGCTTAGTATGTCGTCAATAATATGAAAAATTTAGTATGTCGTCAAAAATATGTAATATTAAGTCATAGTAAACTATGACTAAATATGTCGTCGAAAATATGAAAAATTTAGTCATGGTTTAATATAATGTCGAAAATATGAAAAAATGTCAGATTTGTATGTCGTCGTAAACATGAAAAATTTAGTCATAGGTTAGTGTGATGTCGAAAACATGAAAAATTTAGTCATAGTATAGTATGATGTCGAAAACATGAAAAATTTAGTCATAAAATGTCCACAAAACGACATGCTATACTATAACGTCAAAAATGTCTTAAAACCGACATGCTAAAACTATGACGTCGGAAATGTCCAAAAAAAGACATGCTATACTATGACGTCGAAAATGTCCCAAAAAAGACATGCTATACTATGACGTCGAAAATGTCCCAAAAAAGACATGCTATACTATGACGTCGGAAATGTCCAAAAAAACGACATGCTATACTATGACGTCAAAAATGTCCAAAAAAAGACATGCTATACTATGACGTCGAAAATTTCGAAAAAAACGACATGCTATACTATGATGTCGAAAATGTACAAAACACGACATGCTATACTATGACGTCGGAAATGTCCAAAAAAAACGACATGCTATACTATAACGTCGAAAATGTCCCAAAAAAGACATGCTATACTATGACGTCGGAAATGTCCAAAAAAACGACATGCTATACTATGACGTCGAAAATGTCCAAAAAAAGACATGCTATACTATGACGTCGAAAATTTCGAAAAAAACGACATGCTATACTATGATGTCGAAAATGTACAAAACACGACATGCTATACTATGATGTCGAAAATGTACAAAACACGACATGCTATACTATGACGTCGGAAATGTCGAAAAAACGACATGCTCATACTATGACGTCGGAAATGTCGAAACAACGACATGCTATACTATGACGTCGGAAATGTCGAAAAAACGACAGACTATAATATGATGTCGAAAATATCCAAAAAACGACATGCTATACTATGACGTCGGAAATGTCGAAAAAACGACATGCTATACTATGACGTCGGAAATGTCGAAAAAACGACAGACTATAATATGATGTCGAAAATATCCAAAAAACGACATGCTATACTATGACGTCGGAAATGTCGAAACAACGACATGCTATACTATGACGTCGAAAATGTCGAAAACACGACATGCTATACTATGACGTCGAAAATGTCCAAAAAACGACAGACTATAATATGATGTCGAAAATATCCAAAAAACGACATGCTATACTTTGATGTCGGAAATGTCCAAAAAAAGACATGCTATACTATGACGTCGAAAATGTCCAAAAAAAGACATGCTATACTATGACGTCGAAAATGTCCAAAAAACGATATGCTCATACTATGATGTCGAAAATGTCCAAAAAACGACATGCTATACTATGACGTCAAAATGTCCAAAAAAACGTCATGCTATACTATGACGTCGAAAATGTCCAAAAAACGATATGCTATACTATGACGTCGAAAATGTCCAAAAAAAGACATGCTATACTATGACGTCGAAAATGTCCAAAAAACGATATGCTATACTATGACGTCGGAAATGTCGAAAAAACGACATGCTCATACTATGACGTCGGAAATGTCGAAACAACGACATGCTATACTATGACGTCGAAAATGTCGAAAACACGACATGCTATATACTATGACGTCGAAAATGTCCAAAAAACGACATACTTTGATGTCGGAAATGTCCAAAAAACGATATGCTCATACTATGATGTCGAAAATGTCCAAAAAACGACATGCTATACTATGACGTCGAAAATGTCCAAAAAACGATATGCTATACTATGACGTCGAAAATGTCCAAAAAAAGACATGCTATACTATGACGTCGAAAATGTCCAAAAAACGATATGCTATACTATGACGTCGGAAATGTCCAAAAAAGACATGCTATACTATAACGTGAAAAATGACTTAAAAACGACAGTCTATACTATGACGTCGAGAATGTCGAAAAAATGACAGACTATAATATGATGTCGAAAATGTCCAAAAAACTACATGCTATACTATGATGTCGAAAATGTCGAAAAAATGACAGACTATAATATGACGTCGGAAATGTCCAAAAAAACGACATGCTATACTATGACGTCGAAAATCTCCAAGAAACGACATGCTATATACTATGACGTCGGAAATGTCTAAAAAAGACATGCTATACTATGACATCGAAAAAGTCGAAAAAACGAAAGACTATAATATGATGTCGAAAATATCCAAAAAACGACATGCTATACTGATGTCGAAAATGTCGAAAAAACGACATGCTCATACTGTGACGTCGAAAATGTCCAACAAAACGACATGCTATACTATGACGTCAAAAATCTCCAAGAAACGACATGCTATACTGTGATGTCGAAAATGTCGAAAAAACGACATGCTATACTCTGACGTCGAAAATGTCCAAAAAAACGACATGCTATACTATGACGTCGAAAATGTCCAAAAAACGACAGACTATAATATGACGTCAAAAATATCCAAAAAACGACATGCTATACTATGACGTCGGAAATGTCCAAAAAAACGACATGCTATACTATGACGTCGGAAATATCCAAAAAAACGACATGCTATACTATGACGTCGAAAATGTTCAAAAAACGACATGCTATATACTATGACGTCGAAAATGTCCAAAAAAAGACATGCTATATACTATGACGTCGAAAATGTCCAAAAAACGTTACGCTATACTATGACGTCGAAAATGTCCAAAAAACGATACGCTATACTATGACGTCGAAAATGTCCAAAAAACGACATGCTATACTATGACGTCGGAAATGTCGAAACAACGACATGCTATACTATGACGTCAAAAATGTCGAAAACACGACATGCTAAACTATGACGTCGAAAATGTCCAAAAAACGATATGCTATACTATGACGTCGAAAATGTCCAAAAAACGATATGCTATACTATGACGTCGAAAATGTCCAAAAAACGATATGCTATACTATGACGTCGAAAATGTCCAAAAAAAGACATGCTATATACTATGACGTCGAAAATGTTCAAAAAACGACATGCTATATACTATGACGTCGAAAATGTCCAAAAAACGTTACGCTATACTATGACGTCGAAAATGTCCAAAAAACGATACGCTATACTATGACGTCGAAAATGTCGAAAACACGACATGCTAAACTATGACGTCGAAAATGTCCAAAAAACGATATGCTATACTATGACGTCGAAAATGTCCAAAAAACGATATGCTATACTATGACGTCGAAAATGTCCAAAAAACGATATGCTCATACTATGACGTCGAAAATGTCCAAAAAACGACATGCTATACTATGATGTCGGAAATGTCCAAAAAACGACATGCTATACTATGACGTCGGAAATGTCGAAAAAACGAAAGACTATATGATGTCGAAAATATCCAAAAAACGACATGCTATACTGATGTCGAAAATGTCGAAAAAACGACATGCTCATACTGTGACGTCGAAAATGTCCAAAAAAACGACATGCTATACTATGACGTCAAAAATCTCCAAGAAACGACATGCTATACTGTGATGTCAAAAATGTCGAAAAAACGACATGCTATACTCTGACGTCGAAAATGTCCAAAAAAACGACATGCTATACTATGACGTCGAAAATGTCCAAAAAACGATATGCTATACTATGACGTCGGAAATGTCCAAAAAAGACATGCTATACTATAACGTGAAAAATGACTTAAAAACGACAGGCTATACTATGACGTCGAGAATGTCGAAAAAATGACAGACTATAATATGATGTCGAAAATGTCCAAAAAACTACATGCTATACTATGATGTCGAAAATGTCGAAAAAATGACAGACTATAATATGACGTCGGAAATGTCCAAAAAAACGACATGCTATACTATGACGTCGAAAATCTCCAAGAAACGACATGCTATATACTATGACGTCGGAAATGTCTAAAAAAGACATGCTATACTATGACATCGAAAAAGTCGAAAAAACGAAAGACTATAATGTGATGTCGAAAATATCCAAAAAACGACATGCTATACTGATGTCGAAAATGTCGAAAAAACGACATGCTCATACTGTGACGTCGAAAATGTCCAACAAAACGACATGCTATACTATGACGTCAAAAATCTCCAAGAAACGACATGCTATACTGTGATGTCGAAAATGTCGAAAAAACGACATGCTATACTCTGACGTCGAAAATGTCCAAAAAAACGACATGCTATACTATGACGTCGAAAATGTCCAAAAAACGACAGACTATAATATGACGTCAAAAATATCCAAAAAACGACATGCTATACTATGACGTCGGAAATGTCCAAAAAAACGACATGCTATACTATGACGTCGGAAATATCCAAAAAAACGACATGCTATACTATGACGTCGAAAATGTTCAAAAAACGACATGCTATATACTATGACGTCGAAAATGTCCAAAAAAAGACATGCTATACTATGACGTCGAAAATGTCCAAAAAACGATACGCTATACTATGACGTCGAAAATGTCCAAAAAACGATACGCTATACTATGACGTCGAAAATGTCCAAAAAACGACATGCTATACTATGACGTCGGAAATGTCGAAACAACGACATGCTATACTATGACGTCAAAAATGTCGAAAACACGACATGCTAAACTATGACGTCGAAAATGTCCAAAAAACTATATGCTATACTATGACGTCGAAAATGTCCAAAAAACGATATGCTATACTATGACGTCGAAAATGTCCAAAAAACGATATGCTCATACTATGACGTCGAAAATGTCCAAAAAACGACATGCTATACTATGATGTCGGAAATGTCCAAAAAACGACATGCTATACTATGACGTCGGAAATGTCGAAAAAACGAAAGACTATATGATGTCGAAAATATCCAAAAAACGACATGCTATACTGATGTCGAAAATGTCGAAAAAACGACATGCTCATACTATGACATCGGAAATGTCCAAAAAAAGACATGCTATACTATGACGTCGAAAATGTCCAAAAAACGACGTCGAAAATGTCCAAAAAAAGACATGCTATACCATGATGTCGAAAATGTCCAAAAAACGACGTCGAAAATGTCCAAAAAAAGACATGCTATACTATGACATCGAAAATGTCCAAAAAACCGACATGCTAAACTATGATGTCGGAAATGTCCAAAAAAAGACATGCTATACTATGACGTCGGAAATGTCCAAAAAAACGTCATGCTATACTATGACGTCGAAAATGTTCAAAAAACGACATGCTATACTATGACGTCGAAAATGTCCAAAAAACGTCATGCTATACTATGACGTCGAAAATGTCCAAAAAACGACATGCTATACTATAACGTCGGAAATGTCGAAAAAACGACATGCTCATACTATGACATCGGAAATGTCCAAAAAAAGACATGCTATACTATGACGTCGAAAATGTCCAAAAAACGACGTCGAAAATGTCCAAAAAAAGACATGCTATACCATGATGTCGAAAATGTCCAAAAAACGACGTCGAAAATGTCCAAAAAAAGACATGCTATACTATGACATCGAAAATGTCCAAAAAACCGACATGCTAAACTATGATGTCGGAAATGTCCAAAAAAAGACATGCTATACTATGACTTCGAAAATGTCCCAAAAAAGACATGCTATACTATGACGTCGAAAATGTCCAAAAAACGACATGCTATGCTATGATGTCGAAAATGTCCAAAAAACGACATGCTATACTATGATGTCGGAAATGTCCAAAAAACGACATGCTATACTATGATGTCGAAAATGTCGAAAAAACGACATGCTCATACTATGACGTCGGAAATGTGGAAACAACGACATGCTATACTATGACGTCGAAAATGTCGAAAACACGACATGCTAAACTATGATGTCGAAAATGTCGAAAAAACGACAGACTATAATATGATGTTGAAAATATCCAAAAAACGACATGCTATACTATGATGTCGAAAATGTCGAAAAAACGACAGACTATAATATGATGTTGAAAATATCCAAAAAACGACATGCTATACTTTGATGTCGGAAATGTCCAAAAAAAGACATGCTATACTATGACGTCGAAAATGTCCAAAAAAAGACATGCTATACTATGACGTCGGAAATGTCCAAAAAAACGTCATCCTATACTATGACGTCGAAAATGTCCAAAAAACGACATGCTATACTATAACGTCGGAAATGTCGAAAAAACGACATGCTCATACTATGACATCGGAAATGTCCAAAAAAAGACATGCTATACTATGATGTCGAAAATGTCCAAAAAACGACATGCTATACTATGATGTCGGAAATGTCCAAAAAACGACATGCTATACTATGATGTCGGAAATGTCGAAAAAACGACAGACTATAATATGATGTCGAAAATATCCAAAAAACGACATGCTATACTATGATGTCGGAAATGTCCAAAAAAAGACATGCTATACTATGACGTCGAAAATGTCCAAAAAAAGACATGCTATACTATGACGTCGAAAATGTCGAAAAAACGACATGCTCATACTGTGACGTCGAAAATGTCCAACAAAACGACATGCTATACTATGACGTCAAAAATCTCCAAGCAACGAGATGCTATACTGTGATGTCGAAAATGTCGAAAAAACGACATGCTATACTCTGACGTCGAAAATGTCCAAAAAAACGACATGCTATACTATGACGTCGAAAATGTCCAAAAAACGACAGACTATAATATGACGTCAAAAATATCCAAAAAACGACATGCTATACTATGACGTCGGAAATGTCCAAAAAACGACATGCTATACTATAACGTCGGAAATGTCGAAAAAACGACATGCTCATACTATGACATCGGAAATGTCCAAAAAAAGACATGCTATACTATGACGTCGAAAATGTCCAAAAAACGACGTCGAAAATGTCCAAAAAAAGACATGCTATACCATGATGTCGAAAATGTCCAAAAAACGACGTCGAAAATGTCCAAAAAAAGACATGCTATACTATGACATCGAAAATGTCCAAAAAACCGACATGCTAAACTATGATGTCGGAAATGTCCAAAAAAAGACATGCTATACTATGACTTCGAAAATGTCCCAAAAAAGACATGCTATACTATGACGTCGAAAATGTCCAAAAAACGACATGCTATGCTATGATGTCGAAAATGTCCAAAAAACGACATGCTATACTATGATGTCGGAAATGTCCAAAAAACGACATGCTATACTATGATGTCGAAAATGTCGAAAAAACGACATGCTCATACTATGACGTCGGAAATGTGGAAACAACGACATGCTATACTATGACGTCGAAAATGTCGAAAACACGACATGCTAAACTATGATGTCGAAAATGTCGAAAAAACGACAGACTATAATATGATGTTGAAAATATCCAAAAAACGACATGCTATACTATGATGTCGAAAATGTCGAAAAAACGACAGACTATAATATGATGTTGAAAATATCCAAAAAACGACATGCTATACTTTGATGTCGGAAATGTCCAAAAAAAGACATGCTATACTATGACGTCGAAAATGTCCAAAAAAAGACATGCTATACTATGACGTCGGAAATGTCCAAAAAAACGTCATGCTATACTATGACGTCGAAAATGTCCAAAAAACGACATGCTATACTATAACGTCGGAAATGTCGAAAAAACGACATGCTCATACTATGACATCGGAAATGTCCAAAAAAAGACATGCTATACTATGACGTCGAAAATGTCCAAAAAACGACATGCTATGCTATGATGTCGAAAATGTCCAAAAAACGACATGCTATACTATGATGTCGGAAATGTCCAAAAAACGACATGCTATACTATGATGTCGGAAATGTCGAAAAAACGACAGACTATAATATGATGTCGAAAATATCCAAAAAACGACATGCTATACTATGATGTCGGAAATGTCCAAAAAAAGACATGCTATACTATGACGTCGAAAATGTCCAAAAAAAGACATGCTATACTATGACGTCGAAAATGTCGAAAAAACGACATGCTCATACTGTGACGTCGAAAATGTCCAACAAAACGACATGCTATACTATGACGTCAAAAATCTCCAAGCAACGAGATGCTATACTGTGATGTCGAAAATGTCGAAAAAACGACATGCTATACTCTGACGTCGAAAATGTCCAAAAAAACGACATGCTATACTATGACGTCGAAAATGTCCAAAAAAACGACAGACTATAATATGACGTCAAAAATATCCAAAAAACGACATGCTATACTATGACGTCGGAAATGTCCAAAAAAACGACATGCTATACTATGACGTCGGAAATATCCAAAAAAACGACATGCTATACTATGACGTCGAAAATGTTCAAAAAACGACATGCTATATACTATGACGTCGAAAATGTCCAAAAAAAGACATGCTATACTATGACGTCGAAAATGTCCAAAAAACGATACGCTATACTATGACGTCGAAAATGTCCAAAAAACGATACGCTATACTATGACGTCGAAAATGTCCAAAAAACGACATGCTATACTATGACGTCGGAAATGTCGAAACAACGACATGCTATACTATGACGTCAAAAATGTCGAAAACACGACATGCTAAACTATGACGTCGAAAATGTCCAAAAAACGATATGCTATACTATGACGTCTAAAATGTCCAAAAAACGATATGCTATACTATGACGTCGAAAATGTCCAAAAAACGATATGCTCATACTATGACGTCGAAAATGTCCAAAAAACGACATGCTATACTATGATGTCGGAAATGTCCAAAAAACGACATGCTATACTATGACGTCGGAAATGTCGAAAAAACGAAAGACTATATGATGTCGAAAATATCCAAAAAACGACATGCTATACTGATGTCGAAAATGTCGAAAAAACGACATGCTCATACTGTGACGTCGAAAATGTCCAAAAAAACGACATGCTATACTATGACGTCAAAAATCTCCAAGAAACGACATGCTATACTGTGATGTCAAAAATGTCGAAAAAACGACATGCTATACTCTGACGTCGAAAATGTCCAAAAAAACGACATGCTATACTATGACGTCGAAAATGTCCAAAAAACGACAGACTATAATATGACGTCAAAAATATCCAAAAAACGACATGCTATACTATGACGTCGGAAATGTCCAAAAAAACGACATGCTATACTATGACGTCGGAAATATCCAAAAAAACGACATGCTATACTATGACGTCGAAAATGTTCAAAAAACGACATGCTATATACTATGACGTCGAAAATGTCCAAAAAAAGACATGCTATACTATGACGTCGAAAATGTCCAAAAAACGATACGCTATACTATGACGTCGAAAATGTCCAAAAAACGATACGCTATACTATGACGTCGAAAATGTCCAAAAAACGACATGCTATACTATGACGTCGGAAATGTCGAAACAACGAAATGCTATACTATGACGTCGAAAATGTCGAAAACACGACATGCTAAACTATGACGTCGAAAATGTCCAAAAAACGATATGCTATACTATGACGTCGAAAATGTCCAAAAAACGATATGCTATACTATGACGTCGAAAATGTCCAAAAAACGATATGCTCATACTATGACGTCGAAAATGTCCAAAAAACGACATGCTATACTATGATGTCGGAAATGTCCAAAAAACGACATGCTATACTATGACGTCGGAAATGTCGAAAAAACGACAGACTATAATATGATGTCGAAAATATCCAAAAAACAACATGCTATACTATGATGTCGAAAATGTCGAAAAAACGACATGCTCATACTATGACGTCGGAAATGTGGAAACAACGACATGCTATACTATGACGTCGAAAATGTCGAAAACACGACATGCTATACTATGATGTCGAAAATATCCAAAAAACGACATGCTATACTTTGATGTCGAAAATGTCCAAAAAACGACATGCTATACTATGATGTCGAAAATGTCCAAAAAACGACATGCTATACTATGATGTCGGAAATGTCCAAAAAACGACATGCTATACTATGACGTCGGAAATGTCGAAAAAACGACAGACTATAATATGATGTCGAAAATATCCAAAAAACAACATGCTATACTATGATGTCGAAAATGTCGAAAAAACGACATGCTCATACTATGACGTCGGAAATGTCGAAACAACGACATGCTATACTATGACGTCGAAAATGTCGAAAAAACGACATGCTCATACTATGACGTCGGAAATGTCGAAACAACGACATGCTATACTATGACGTCGAAAATGTCGTAACAACGACATGCTATACTATGACGTCGAAAATGTCCAAAAAACGACAGACTATAATATGATGTCGAAAATATCCAAAAAACGACATGCTATACTTTGATGTCGGAAATGTCCAAAAAAAGACATGCTATACTCTGACGTCGAAAATGTCCAAAAAAAGACATGCTATACTATGACGTCGAAAATTTCGAAAAAAACGACATGCTATACTATGACGTCGAAAATGTCGAAAAAACGACAGACTATAATATGATGTCGAAAATGTCCAAAAAACGACATGCTATACTATGACGTCGAAAATGTCGAAAAAACGACAGACTATAAAATGATGTCGAAAATGTCCAAAAAACGACATGCTATACTATGACGTCGGAAATGTCCAAAAAAACGTCATGCTATACTATGACGTCGAAAATGTCCAAAAAACGACATGCTATACTATAACGTCGGAAATGTCGAAAAAACGACATGCTCATACTATGACATCGGAAATGTCCAAAAAAAGACATGCTATACTATGACGTCGAAAATGTCCAAAAAACGACGTCGAAAATGTCCAAAAAAAGACATGCTATACCATGATGTCGAAAATGTCCAAAAAACGACGTCGAAAATGTCCAAAAAAAGACATGCTATACTATGACATCGAAAATGTCCAAAAAACCGACATGCTAAACTATGATGTCGGAAATGTCCAAAAAAAGACATGCTATACTATGACTTCGAAAATGTCCCAAAAAAGACATGCTATACTATGATGTCGAAAATGTCGAAAAAACGACAGACTATAATATGATGTTGAAAATATCCAAAAAACGACATGCTATACTATGATGTCGAAAATGTCGAAAAAACGACAGACTATAATATGATGTTGAAAATATCCAAAAAACGACATGCTATACTTTGATGTCGGAAATGTCCAAAAAAAGACATGCTATACTATGACGTCGAAAATGTCCAAAAAAAGACATGCTATACTATGACGTCGGAAATGTCCAAAAAAACGTCATGCTATACTATGACGTCGAAAATGTCCAAAAAACGACATGCTATACTATAACGTCGGAAATGTCGAAAAAACGACATGCTCATACTATGACATCGGAAATGTCCAAAAAAAGACATGCTATACTATGACGTCGAAAATGTCCAAAAAACGACATGCTATGCTATGATGTCGAAAATGTCCAAAAAACGACATGCTATACTATGATGTCGGAAATGTCCAAAAAACGACATGCTATACTATGATGTCGGAAATGTCGAAAAAACGACAGACTATAATATGATGTCGAAAATATCCAAAAAACGACATGCTATACTATGATGTCGGAAATGTCCAAAAAAAGACATGCTATACTATGACGTCGAAAATGTCCAAAAAAAGACATGCTATACTATGACGTCGAAAATTACGAAAATAACGACATGCTATACTATGACGTCGAAAATGTCGAAAATACGACAGACTATAATATGATGTCGAAAATGTCCAAAAAACGACATGCTATACTATGACGTCGGAAATGTCCAAAAAAACGACATGCTATACTATGACGTCGAAAATGTCCAATAAACGACAGACTATAATATGACGTCGAAAATGTCCAAAAAAAGACATGCTATACTATGACGTCGAAAATGTCGAAAATACGACAGACTATAATATGATGTCGAAAATGTCCAAAAAACGACATGCTATACTATGACGTCGGAAATGTCCAAAAAAACGACATGCTATACTATGACGTCGAAAATGTCCAATAAACGACAGACTATAATATGACGTCGAAAATATCCAAAAAACGACATGCTATACTATGATGTCGAAAATGTCGAAAAAACGACAGACTTTAATATGATGTCGAAAATATCCAAAAAACGACATGCTATACTATGACGTCGAAAAAACGACGTGGTATAATATGACGTCAGAAATGTCGAAAAAACGACAGACTATAACATGATGTCGAAAATATCCAAAAAACGACATGCTATACTATGACGTCGAAAATGTCCAAAAAAAGACATGCTATACTATGACGTCGAAAATTTCGAAAAAAAACGACATGCTATACTATGACGTCGAAAATGTCGAAAAAACGACAGACTATAATATGATGTCGAAAATGTCAAAAAAACGACATGCTATACTATGACGTCGGAAATGTCCAAAAAAACGACATGCTATACTATGACGTTGAAAATCTCCAAAAAACGACATGCTATACTATGACGTCGGAAATGTCCAAAAAAAGACATGCTATACTATGACGTCGAAAATGTCGAAAAAACGACAGACTATAATATGATGTCGAAAAGGTCCAAAAAACTACATGCTATACTATGATGTCGAAAATGTCGAAAAAACGACAGACTATAATATGACGTCGGAAATGTCCAAAAAAACGACATGCTGTACTATGACGTCGAAAATCTCCAAAAAACGACATGCTATACTATGACTTTGGAAATGTCCAAAAAAAGACATGCTATACTATGACTTTGTAAATGTCCAAAAAAAGACATGCTATACTATGACATCGAAAAAGTCCAAAAAAAGACATGCTATACTACGACTTTGGAAATGTCCAAAAAAAGACATGCTATACTATGATGTCGGAAATGTCCAAAAAAACGACATGCTATACTATGACGTCGAAAATGTCCAATAAACGACAGACTATAATATGACGTTGAAAATATCCAAAAAACGACATGCTATACTATGATGTCGAAAATGTCGAAAAAGCGACAGACTATAATATGATGTCGAAAATATCCAAAAAACGACATGCTATACTATGACGTCCAAAATGTCGAAAAAACTATAGACTATAATATGATGTCGGAAATGTCCAAAAAAACGACATGCTATACTATGACGTCGAGAATGTCGAAAAAACGACATGTTATACTATGATGTCGCAAATGTCCAAGAAAAGACATGCTATACTATGATGTCGAAAATGTCGAAAAAACGACGTGGTATAATATGACGTCGGAAATGTCCAAAAAAACGACATGCTGTACTATGACGTCGAAAATCTCCAAAAAACGACATGCTATACTATGACTTTGGAAATGTCCAAAATAAGACATGCTATACTATGACTTTGGAAATGTCCAAAAAAAGACATGCTATACTATGACTTTGGAAATGTCCAAAAAAAGACATGCTATACTATGACATCGAAAATGTCCAAAAAAAGACATGCTATACTATGACTTTGGAAATGTCCAAAAAAAGACATGTATTCTATGACGTCAAAAATGTCCAAAAAAAGACATGCTATACTATGACTTTGGAAATGTCCAAAAAAAGACATGCTATACTATGACGTCGGAAATGTCCAAAAAACGACATGCTATACTATGATGTCGGAAATGTCCAAAAAAAGACATGCTATACTATGACGTCGAAAATGTCCAAAAAGACATGCTATCCTATGACGTCAAAAATTTCGAAAAAAACGACATCCTATACTATGATGTCGAAAATGTCGAAAAAACGACAGACTATAATATGATGTCGAAAATGTCCAAAAAACTACATGCTATTCTATGATGTCGAAAAAACGACGTGGTATAATATGACGTCAGAAATGTCGAAAAAACGACAGACTATGATATGATGTCGAAAATATCCAAAAAACGACATGCTATACTTTGATGTCGGAAATGTCCAAAAAAAGACATGCTATACTATGACGTCGAAAATGTCCAAAAAAAGACATGCTATACTATGACGTCGAAAATTTCGAAAAAAACGACATGCTATACTATGACGTCGAAAATGTCGAAAAAACTATAGACTATAATATGATGTCGAAAATGTCCAAAAAACGACATACTATACTATGACGTCGAAAATGTCAAAAAAAACGACATCCCATACTATGACGTCGGAAATGTCCAAAAAAAGACATGCTATACTATGATGTCGAAAATGTCCAAAAAACGACATGCTATACTATGACTTTGGAAATGTCAAAAAAAAGACATGCTATACTATGACGTCGAAAATGTCCAAAAAACGATATGCTACACTATGACGTCGAAAATGTCGTAAAAACGACATGCTCATACTATGACTTCGGAAATGTCCAAAAAAAGTCATGCTATACTATGACGTCGAAAATGTCCAAAAAGACATGCTATACTATGACGTCGAAAATTTGGAAAAAAACCACATGCTACTATGACGTCGAAAATGTCCAAAAAAACGACATCCCATACTATAACGTCGGAAATGTCCACAAAACGACATGCTATACTATGACGTCGAAAATGTCGAAAAAACGACATGCTATACTATGACGTCGGAAATGTCCAAAAAACGACATGCTATACTATGACGTCGAGAATGTCGAAAAAACGACATGTTATACTATGATGTCGCAAATGTCCAAGAAAAGACATGCTATACTATGATGTCGAAAATGTCGAAAAAACGACGTGGTATAATATGACGTCGGAAATGTCCAAAAAAACGACATGCTGTAGTATGACGTCGAAAATCTCCAAAAAACGACATGCTATACTATGACTTTGGAAATGTCCAAAATAAGACATGCTATACTATGACTTTGGAAATGTCCAAAAAAAGACATGCTATACTATGACTTTGGAAATGTCCAAAATAAGACATGCTATACTATGACTTTGGAAATGTCCAAAAAAAGACATGCTATACTATGACATCGAAAATGTCCAAAAAAAGACATGCTATACTATGACTTTGGAAATGTCCAAAAAAAGACATGTATTCTATGACGTCAAAAATGTCCAAAAAAAGACATGCTATACTATGACTTTGGAAATGTCCAAAAAAAGACATGCTATACTATGACGTCGGAAATGTCCAAAAAACGACATGCTATACTATGATGTCGGAAATGTCCAAAAAAAGACATGCTATACTATGACGTCGAAAATGTCCAAAAAGACATGCTATCCTATGACGTCGAAAATTTCGAAAAAAACGACATCCTATACTATGATGTCGAAAATGTCGAAAAAACGACAGACTATAATATGATGTCGAAAATGTCCAAAAAACTACATGCTATTCTATGATGTCGAAAAAACGACGTGGTATAATATGACGTCAGAAATGTCGAAAAAACGACAGACTATGATATGATGTCGAAAATATCCAAAAAACGACATGCTATACTTTGATGTCGGAAATGTCCAAAAAAAGACATGCTATACTATGACGTCGAAAATGTCCAAAAAAAGACATGCTATACTATGACGTCGAAAATTTCGAAAAAAAACGACATGCTATACTATGACGTCCAAAATGTCGAAAAAACTATAGACTATAATATGATGTCGAAAATGTCCAAAAAACGACATACTATACTATGACGTCGAAAATGTCAAAAAAAACGACATCCCATACTATGACGTCGGAAATGTCCAAAAAAAGACATGCTATACTATGATGTCGAAAATGTCCAAAAAACGACATGCTATACTATGACTTTGGAAATGTCAAAAAAAAGACATGCTATACTATGACGTCGAAAATGTCCAAAAAACGATATGCTACACTATGACGTCGAAAATGTCGTAAAAACGACATGCTCATACTATGACTTCGGAAATGTCCAAAAAAAGTCATGCTATACTATGACGTCGAAAATGTCCAAAAAGACATGCTATACTATGACGTCGAAAATTTGGAAAAAAACCACATGCTACTATGACGTCGAAAATGTCCAAAAAAACGACATCCCATACTATAACGTCGGAAATGTCCACAAAACGACATGCTATACTATGACGTCGAAAATGTCGAAAAAACGACATGCTATACTATGACGTCGGAAATGTCCAAAAAACGACATGCTATACTATGACGTCGAGAATGTCGAAAAAACGACATGTTATACTATGATGTCGCAAATGTCCAAGAAAAGACATGCTATACTATGATGTCGAAAATGTCGAAAAAACGACGTGGTATAATATGACGTCGGAAATGTCCAAAAAAACGACATGCTGTACTATGACGTCGAAAATCTCCAAAAAACGACATGCTATACTATGACTTTGGAAATGTCCAAAATAAGACATGCTATACTATGACTTTGGAAATGTCCAAAAAAAGACATGCTATACTATGACTTTGGAAATGTCCAAAAAAAGACATGCTATACTATGACATCGAAAATGTCCAAAAAAAGACATGCTATACTATGACTTTGGAAATGTCCAAAAAAAGACATGTATTCTATGACGTCAAAAATGTCCAAAAAAAGACATGCTATACTATGACTTTGGAAATGTCCAAAAAAACGACATGCTGTACTATGACGTCGAAAATCTCCAAAAAACGACATGCTATACTATGACTTTGGAAATGTCCAAAATAAGACATGCTATACTATGACTTTGGAAATGTCCAAAAAAAGACATGCTATACTATGACGTCGGAAATGTCCAAAAAACGACATGCTATACTATGATGTCGGAAATGTCCAAAAAAAGACATGCTATACTATGACGTCGAAAATGTCCAAAAAGACATGCTATCCTATGACGTCGAAAATTTCGAAAAAAACGACATCCTATACTATGATGTCGAAAATGTCGAAAAAACGACAGACTATAATATGATGTCGAAAATGTCCAAAAAACTACATGCTATTCTATGATGTCGAAAAAACGACGTGGTATAATATGACGTCAGAAATGTCGAAAAAACGACAGACTATGATATGATGTCGAAAATATCCAAAAAACGACATGCTATACTTTGATGTCGGAAATGTCCAAAAAAAGACATGCTATACTATGACGTCGAAAATGTCCAAAAAAAGACATGCTATACTATGACGTCGAAAATTTCGAAAAAAACGACATGCTATACTATGACGTCGAAAATGTCGAAAAAAACTATAGACTATAATATGATGTCGAAAATGTCCAAAAAACGACATACTATACTATGACGTCGAAAATGTCAAAAAAAACGACATCCCATACTATGACGTCGGAAATGTCCAAAAAAAGACATGCTATACTATGATGTCGAAAATGTCCAAAAAACGACATGCTATACTATGACTTTGGAAATGTCAAAAAAAAGACATGCTATACTATGACGTCGAAAATGTCCAAAAAACGATATGCTACACTATGACGTCGAAAATGTCGTAAAAACGACATGCTCATACTATGATTTCGGAAATGTCCAAAAAAAGTCATGCTATACTATGACGTCGAAAATGTCCAAAAAGACATGCTATACTATGACGTCGAAAATTTAGAAAAAAACCATATGCTACTATGACGTCGAAAATGTCCAAAAAAACGACATCCCATACTATAACGTCGGAAATGTCCACAAAACGACATGCTATACTATGACGTCGAAAATGTCGAAAAAACGACATGCTATACTATGACGTCGGAAATGTCCAAAAAACGACATGCTATACTATGACGTCGAAAATGTCCAAAAAACGATATGCTATTCTATGACGTCGAAATTGTCCAAAAAACGATATGCTATACTATGACGTCGAAAATGTCCAAAAAAAGACATGCTATACTATAACGTCGAAAATGTCCAAAAAAAGACATGCTATACTCTGACGTCAAAAATTTCGAAAATACGACATGCTATAATACGATGTCGGAAATGTCCAAAAAACGACATGCTATACTATGATGTTGGAAATGTCCAAAAAAAGACATGCTATACTATGATGTCGAAAATGTCCAAAAAAAGACATGCTATACTATGACGTCGAAAATGTCCAAAAAAAGACATGCTATACTATGACGTCGAAAATTTCGAAAAAAAACGACATGCTATACTATGACGTCCAAAATGTCGAAAAAACTATAGACTATAATATGATGTCGAAAATGTCCAAAAAACGACATGCTATAATATGACGTCGGAAATGTCCAAAAAAACGACATGCTATACTATGACGTCGAGAATGTCGAAAAAACGACATGTTATACTATGATGTCGCAAATGTCGAAAAAACGACGTGGTATAATATGACGTCGGAAATGTCCAAAAAAACGACATGCTGTACTATGACGTCGAAAATCTCCAACAAACGACATGCTATACTATGACTTTGGAAACGTCCAAAAAAAGACATGCTATACTATGACTTTGGAAATGTCCAAAAAAAGACATGCTATACTATGACATCGAAAATGTCCAAAAAAAGACATGCTATACTATGACGTCGGAAATGTCCAAAAAAAGACATGCTATACTATGACGTCGAAAATGTCCAAAAAACGACATGCTATACTATGACGTCAAAAATGTCAAAAAAACGACATGCTATACTATGACGTCAAAAATGTCCAAAAAAACGACATGCTATACTATGACGTCGAAAATGTCCAAAAAAACGACATGCTATACTATGACGTCAAAAATGTCCAAAAAAACGACATGCTATACTATGACGTCGAAAATGTCCAAAAAAAACGACATGCTATACTATGACTTTGGAAATGTCCAAAAAAAGACATGCTATACTATGACGTCGGAAATGTCCAAAAAACGACATGCTATACTATGATGTCGGAAATGTCCAAAAAAAGACATGCTATACTATGACGTCGAAAATGTCCAAAAAGACATGCTATCCTATGACGTCGAAAATTTCGAAAAAAAACGACATCCTATACTACGATGTCGAAAATGTCGAAAAAACGACAGACTATAATATGATGTCGAAAATGTCCAAAAAACTACATGCTATTCTATGATGTCGAAAAAACGACGTGGTATAATATGACGTCAGAAATGTCGAAAAAACGACAGACTATAATATGATGTCGAAAATATCCAAAAAACGACATGCTATACTTTGACGTCGAAAATGTCCAAAAAAAGACATGCTATACTATGACGTCGAAAATTTCGAGAAAAACGACATGCTATACTATGATGTCGAAAATGTCCAAAAAACGACATGCTATACTATGACGTCGGAAATTTCCAAAAAAAGACATGCTATACTATGACGTCGAGAATGTCGAAAAAACGACATGCTATACTATGATGTCGCAAATGTCCAAAAATTGACATGCTATACTATGATGTCGAAAATGTCCAAAAAACGACATGCTATACTATGACTTTGGAAATGTCAAAAAAAAGACATGCTATACTATGACGTCGAAAATGTCCAAAAAACGATATGCTACACTATGACGTCGAAAATGTCGTAAAAACGACATGCTCATACTATGATGTCGGAAATGTCCAAAAAAAGACATGCTATACTATGACGTCGAAAATGTCCAAAAAGACATGCTATACTATGACGTCGAAAATTTGGAAAAAAACCACATGCTACTATGACGTCGAAAATGTCCAAAAAAACGACATCCCATACTATAACGTCGGAAATGTCCACAAAACGACATGCTATACTATGACGTCGAAAATGTCGAAAAAACGACATGCTATACTATGACGTCGGAAATGTCCAAAAAACGACATGCTATACTATGACGTCGAAAATGTCCAAAAAACGATATGCTATACTATGACGTCGAAAATGTCCAAAAAACGATATGCTATACTATGACGTTGAAAATTTCGAAAATACGACATGCTATACTACGATGTCGGAAATGTCCAAAAAAAGACATGCTATAGTATGACGTCGAAAATGTCCAAAAAACGACATGCTATACTATGATGTCGGAAATGTCCAAAAAAAGACATGCTATACTATGATGTCGAAAATGTCCAAAAAAAGACATGCTATACTATGACGTCGAAAATGTCCAAAAAAAGACATGCTATACTATGACGTCGAAAATTTCGAAGAAAAACGACATGCTATACTATGACGTCCAAAATGTCGAAAAAACTATAGACTATAATATGATGTCGAAAATGTCCAAAAAACGACATGCTATAATATGACGTCGGAAATGTCCAAAAAAACGACATGCTATACTATGACGTCGAGAATGTCGAAAAAACGACAGACTATAATATGATGTCGAAAATGTCGAAAAAACTACATGCTATACTATGATGTCGAAAATGTCGAAAAAACGACGTGGTATAATATGACGTCGGAAATGTCCAAAAAAACGACATGCTGTACTATGACGTCGAAAATCTCCAACAAACGACATGCTATACTATGATGTCGGAAATGTCCAAAAAAAGACATGCTATACTATGATGTCGAAAATGTCCAAAAAACGACATGCTATACTATGACTTTGGAAATGTCAAAAAAAAGACATGCTATACTATGACGTCGAAAATGTCCAAAAAACGATATGCTACACTATGACGTCGAAAATGTCGTAAAAACGACATGCTCATACTATGACTTCGGAAATGTCCAAAAAAAGTCATGCTATACTATGACGTCGAAAATGTCCAAAAAGACATGCTATACTATGACGTCGAAAATTTGGAAAAAAACCACATGCTACTATGACGTCGAAAATGTCCAAAAAAACGACATCCCATACTATAACGTCGGAAATGTCCACAAAACGACATGCTATACTATGACGTCGAAAATGTCGAAAAAACGACATGCTATACTATGACGTCGGAAATGTCCAAAAAACGACATGCTATACTATGACGTCGAGAATGTCGAAAAAACGACATGTTATACTATGATGTCGCAAATGTCCAAGAAAAGACATGCTATACTATGATGTCGAAAATGTCGAAAAAACGACGTGGTATAATATGACGTCGGAAATGTCCAAAAAAAACGACATGCTGTACTATGACGTCGAAAATCTCCAAAAAACGACATGCTATACTATGACTTTGGAAATGTCCAAAATAAGACATGCTATACTATGACTTTGGAAATGTCCAAAAAAAGACATGCTATACTATGACTTTGGAAATGTCCAAAAAAAGACATGCTATACTATGACATCGAAAATGTCCAAAAAAAGACATGCTATACTATGACTTTGGAAATGTCCAAAAAAAGACATGTATTCTATGACGTCAAAAATGTCCAAAAAAAGACATGCTATACTATGACTTTGGAAATGTCCAAAAAAACGACATGCTGTACTATGACGTCGAAAATCTCCAAAAAACGACATGCTATACTATGACTTTGGAAATGTCCAAAATAAGACATGCTATACTATGACTTTGGAAATGTCCAAAAAAAGACATGCTATACTATGACGTCGGAAATGTCCAAAAAACGACATGCTATACTATGATGTCGGAAATGTCCAAAAAAAGACATGCTATACTATGACGTCGAAAATGTCCAAAAAGACATGCTATCCTATGACGTCGAAAATTTCGAAAAAAACGACATCCTATACTATGATGTCGAAAATGTCGAAAAAAACGACAGACTATAATATGATGTCGAAAATGTCCAAAAAACTACATGCTATTCTATGATGTCGAAAAAAACGACGTGGTATAATATGACGTCAGAAATGTCGAAAAAACGACAGACTATGATATGATGTCGAAAATATCCAAAAAACGACATGCTATACTTTGATGTCGGAAATGTCCAAAAAAAGACATGCTATACTATGACGTCGAAAATGTCCAAAAAAAGACATGCTATACTATGACGTCGAAAATTTCGAAAAAAACGACATGCTATACTATGACGTCGAAAATGTCGAAAAAACTATAGACTATAATATGATGTCGAAAATGTCCAAAAAACGACATACTATACTATGACGTCGAAAATGTCAAAAAAAACGACATCCCATACTATGACGTCGGAAATGTCCAAAAAAAGACATGCTATACTATGATGTCGAAAATGTCCAAAAAACGACATGCTATACTATGACTTTGGAAATGTCAAAAAAAAGACATGCTATACTATGACGTCGAAAATGTCCAAAAAACGATATGCTACACTATGACGTCGAAAATGTCGTAAAAACGACATGCTCATACTATGATTTCGGAAATGTCCAAAAAAAGTCATGCTATACTATGACGTCGAAAATGTCCAAAAAGACATGCTATACTATGACGTCGAAAATTTAGAAAAAAACCATATGCTACTATGACGTCGAAAATGTCCAAAAAAACGACATCCCATACTATAACGTCGGAAATGTCCACAAAACGACATGCTATACTATGACGTCGAAAATGTCGAAAAAACGACATGCTATACTATGACGTCGGAAATGTCCAAAAAACGACATGCTATACTATGACGTCGAAAATGTCCAAAAAACGATATGCTATTCTATGACGTCGAAATTGTCCAAAAAACGATATGCTATACTATGACGTCGAAAATGTCCAAAAAAAGACATGCTATACTATAACGTCGAAAATGTCCAAAAAAAGACATGCTATACTCTGACGTCAAAAATTTCGAAAATACGACATGCTATAATACGATGTCGGAAATGTCCAAAAAACGACATGCTATACTATGATGTTGGAAATGTCCAAAAAAAGACATGCTATACTATGATGTCGAAAATGTCCAAAAAAAGACATGCTATACTATGACGTCGAAAATGTCCAAAAAAAGACATGCTATACTATGACGTCGAAAATTTCGAAAAAAAAACGACATGCTATACTATGACGTCCAAAATGTCGAAAAAACTATAGACTATAATATGATGTCGAAAATGTCCAAAAAACGACATGCTATAATATGACGTCGGAAATGTCCAAAAAAACGACATGCTATACTATGACGTCGAGAATGTCGAAAAAACGACATGTTATACTATGATGTCGCAAATGTCGAAAAAACGACGTGGTATAATATGACGTCGGAAATGTCCAAAAAAACGACATGCTGTACTATGACGTCGAAAATCTCCAACAAACGACATGCTATACTATGACTTTGGAAACGTCCAAAAAAAGACATGCTATACTATGACTTTGGAAATGTCCAAAAAAAGACATGCTATACTATGACATCGAAAATGTCCAAAAAAAGACATGCTATACTATGACGTCGGAAATGTCCAAAAAAAGACATGCTATACTATGACGTCGAAAATGTCCAAAAAACGACATGCTATACTATGACGTCAAAAATGTCAAAAAAACGACATGCTATACTATGACGTCAAAAATGTCCAAAAAAACGACATGCTATACTATGACGTCGAAAATGTCCAAAAAAACGACATGCTATACTATGACGTCAAAAATGTCCAAAAAAAACGACATGCTATACTATGACGTCGAAAATGTCCAAAAAAACGACATGCTATACTATGACTTTGGAAATGTCCAAAAAAAGACATGCTATACTATGACGTCGGAAATGTCCAAAAAACGACATGCTATACTATGATGTCGGAAATGTCCAAAAAAAGACATGCTATACTATGACGTCGAAAATGTCCAAAAAGACATGCTATCCTATGACGTCGAAAATTTCGAAAAAAACGACATCCTATACTACGATGTCGAAAATGTCGAAAAAACGACAGACTATAATATGATGTCGAAAATGTCCAAAAAACTACATGCTATTCTATGATGTCGAAAAAACGACGTGGTATAATATGACGTCAGAAATGTCGAAAAAACGACAGACTATAATATGATGTCGAAAATATCCAAAAAACGACATGCTATACTTTGACGTCGAAAATGTCCAAAAAAAGACATGCTATACTATGACGTCGAAAATTTCGAGAAAAACGACATGCTATACTATGATGTCGAAAATGTCCAAAAAACGACATGCTATACTATGACGTCGGAAATTTCCAAAAAAAGACATGCTATACTATGACGTCGAGAATGTCGAAAAAACGACATGCTATACTATGATGTCGCAAATGTCCAAAAATTGACATGCTATACTATGATGTCGAAAATGTCCAAAAAACGACATGCTATACTATGACTTTGGAAATGTCAAAAAAAAGACATGCTATACTATGACGTCGAAAATGTCCAAAAAACGATATGCTACACTATGACGTCGAAAATGTCGTAAAAACGACATGCTCATACTATGATGTCGGAAATGTCCAAAAAAAGACATGCTATACTATGACGTCGAAAATGTCCAAAAAGACATGCTATACTATGACGTCGAAAATTTGGAAAAAAAACCACATGCTACTATGACGTCGAAAATGTCCAAAAAAAACGACATCCCATACTATAACGTCGGAAATGTCCACAAAACGACATGCTATACTATGACGTCGAAAATGTCGAAAAAACGACATGCTATACTATGACGTCGGAAATGTCCAAAAAACGACATGCTATACTATGACGTCGAAAATGTCCAAAAAACGATATGCTATACTATGACGTCGAAAATGTCCAAAAAACGATATGCTATACTATGACGTTGAAAATTTCGAAAATACGACATGCTATACTACGATGTCGGAAATGTCCAAAAAAAGACATGCTATAGTATGACGTCGAAAATGTCCAAAAAACGACATGCTATACTATGATGTCGGAAATGTCCAAAAAAAGACATGCTATACTATGATGTCGAAAATGTCCAAAAAAAGACATGCTATACTATGACGTCGAAAATGTCCAAAAAAAGACATGCTATACTATGACGTCGAAAATTTCGAAGAAAAACGACATGCTATACTATGACGTCCAAAATGTCGAAAAAACTATAGACTATAATATGATGTCGAAAATGTCCAAAAAACGACATGCTATAATATGACGTCGGAAATGTCCAAAAAAACGACATGCTATACTATGACGTCGAGAATGTCGAAAAAACGACAGACTATAATATGATGTCGAAAATGTCGAAAAAACTACATGCTATACTATGATGTCGAAAATGTCGAAAAAACGACGTGGTATAATATGACGTCGGAAATGTCCAAAAAAACGACATGCTGTACTATGACGTCGAAAATCTCCAACAAACGACATGCTATACTATGATGTCGCAAATGTCCAAAAAAAGACATGCTATACTATGACGTCGAAAATGTCGAAAAAACGACAGACTATAATATGATGTCGAAAATGTCGAAAAAACTACATGCTATACTATGATGTCGAAAATGTCGAAAAAACGACGTGGTATAATATGACGTCGGAAATGTCCAAAAAAACGACATGCTGTACTATGACGTCGAAAGTCTCCAACAAACGACATGCTATACTATGACTTTGGAAATGTCCAAAAAAAGTCATGCTATACTATGACTTTGGAAATGTCCAAAAAAAGACATGCTATACTATAACATCGAAAATGTCCAAAAAAAGACATGCTATACTATGACTTTGGAAATGTCCAAAAAAAGACATGCTATACTATGACGTCGAAAATGTCCAAAAAACGACATGCTATACTATGACGTCAAAAATGTCAAAAAAACGACATGCTATACTATGACGTCAAAAATGTCCAAAAAAACGACATGCTATACTATGACGTCGAAAATGTCAAAAAAACGACATGCTATACTATGACGTCAAAAATGTCCAAAAAAACGACATGCTATACTATGACGTCGAAAATGTCCAAAAAACGACATGCTATACTATGACGTCAAAAATGTCAAAAAAACGACATGCTATACTATGACGTCAAAAATGTCCAAAAAAACGACATGCTATACTATGACGTCGAAAATGTCAAAAAAACGACATGCTATACTATGACGTCAAAAATGTCCAAAAAAAACGACATGCTATACTATGACGTCGAAAATGTCCAAAAAAACGACATGCTATACTATGACGTCAAAAATGTCCAAAAAAACGACATGCTATACTATGACGTCGAAAATGTCCAAAAAAAGACATGCTATACTATGACTTTGGAAATGTCCAAAAAAAGACATGCTATACTATGACGTCGGAAATGTCCAAAAAACGACATGCTATACTATGATGTCGGAAATGTCCAAAAAAAGACATGCTATACTATGACGTCGAAAATGTCCAAAAAGACATGCTATCCTATGACGTCGAAAATTTCGAAAAAAACGACATCCTATACTACGATGTCGAAAATGTCGAAAAAACGACAGACTATAATATGATGTCGAAAATGTCCAAAAAACTACATGCTATTCTATGATGTCGAAAAAACGACGTGGTATAATATGACGTCAGAAATGTCGAAAAAAACGACAGACTATAATATGATGTCGAAAATATCCAAAAAACGACATGCTATACTTTGATGTCGGAAATGTCCAAAAAAAGACATGCTATACTATGACGTCGAAAATGTCCAAAAAAAGACATGCTATACTATGACGTCGAAAATTTCGAGAAAAACGACATGCTATACTATGATGTCGAAAATGTCCAAAAAACGACATGCTATACTATGACGTCGGAAATTTCCAAAAAAAGACATGCTATACTATGACGTCGAGAATGTCGAAAAAACGACATGCTATACTATGATGTCGCAAATGTCCAAAAATAGACATGCTATACTATGATGTCGAAAATGTCCAAAAAAACGACATGCTATACTATGACTTTGGAAATGTCAAAAAAAAGACATGCTATACTATGACGTCGAAAATGTCCAAAAAACGATATGCTACACTATGACGTCGAAAATGTCGTAAAAACGACATGCTCATACTATGATGTCGGAAATGTCCAAAAAAAGACATGCTATAATATGACGTCGAAAATGTCCAAAAAGACATGCTATACTATGACGTCGAAAATTTGGAAAAAAACCACATGCTACTATGACGTCGAAAATGTCCAAAAAAACGACATCCCATACTATAACGTCGGAAATGTCCACAAAACGACATGCTATACTATAACGTCGAAAATGTCGAAAAAAACGACATGCTATACTATGACGTCGGAAATGTCCAAAAAACGACATGCTATACTATGACGTCGAAAATGTCCAAAAAACGATATGCTATACTATGACGTCGAAAATGTCCAAAAAACGATATGCTATACTATGACGTCGAAAATTTCGAAAATACGACATGCTATACTACGATGTCGGAAATGTCCAAAAAAAGACATGCTATAGTATGACGTCGAAAATGTCCAAAAAACGACATGCTATACTATGATGTCGGAAATGTCCAAAAAAAGACATGCTATACTATGATGTCGAAAATGTCCAAAAAAAGACATGCTATACTATGACGTCGAAAATGTCCAAAAAAAGACATGCTATACTATGACGTCGAAAATTTCGAAGAAAAACGACATGCTATACTATGACGTCCAAAATGTCGAAAAAACTATAGACTATAATATGATGTCGAAAATGTCCAAAAACGACATGCTATAATATGACGTCGGAAATGTCCAAAAAAACGACATGCTATACTATGACGTCGAGAATGTCGAAAAAACGACAGACTATAATATGATGTCGAAAATGTCGAAAAAACTACATGCTATACTATGATGTCGAAAATGTCGAAAAAACGACGTGGTATAATATGACGTCGGAAATGTCCAAAAAAACGACATGCTGTACTATGACGTCGAAAATCTCCAACAAACGACATGCTATACTATGATGTCGCAAATGTCCAAAAAAAGACATGCTATACTATGACGTCGAAAATGTCGAAAAAACGACAGACTATAATATGATGTCGAAAATGTCGAAAAAACTACATGCTATACTATGATGTCGAAAATGTCGAAAAAAACGACGTGGTATAATATGACGTCGGAAATGTCCAAAAAAACGACATGCTGTACTATGACGTCGAAAGTCTCCAACAAACGACATGCTATACTATGACTTTGGAAATGTCCAAAAAAAGTCATGCTATACTATGACTTTGGAAATGTCCAAAAAAAGACATGCTATACTATAACATCGAAAATGTCCAAAAAAAGACATGCTATACTATGACTTTGGAAATGTCCAAAAAAAGACATGCTATACTATGACGTCGAAAATGTCCAAAAAACGACATGCTATACTATGACGTCAAAAATGTCAAAAAAACGACATGCTATACTATGACGTCAAAAATGTCCAAAAAAACGACATGCTATACTATGACGTCGAAAATGTCCAAAAAAACGACATGCTATACTATGACGTCAAAAATGTCCAAAAAAACGACATGCTATACTATGACGTCGAAAATATCGAAAAAAACGACATCCTATACTATGTCGGAAATGTCCAAAAAACGACATGCTATACTATGACGTCGAAAATTTCCACAAAAACGACCTCCCATACTATGACGTCGGAAATGTCCACAAAACGACATGCTATACTATGACGTCGAAAATGTCGAAAAAACGACATGCTATACTATGACGTCGGAAATGTCCAAAAAACGACATGCTATACTATGACGTCGAAAATGTCCAAAAAAAGACATGCTATACTATGACTTTGGAAATGTCCAAAAAAAGACATGCTATACTATGACGTCGGAAATGTCCAAAAAACGACATGCTATACTATGATGTCGGAAATGTCCAAAAAAAGACATGCTATACTATGACGTCGAAAATGTCCAAAAAGACATGCTATCCTATGACGTCGAAAATTTCGAAAAAAACGACATCCTATACTACGATGTCGAAAATGTCGAAAAAACGACAGACTATAATATGATGTCGAAAATGTCCAAAAAACTACATGCTATTCTATGATGTCGAAAAAACGACGTGGTATAATATGACGTCAGAAATGTCGAAAAAACGACAGACTATAATATGATGTCGAAAATATCCAAAAAACGACATGCTATACTTTGATGTCGGAAATGTCCAAAAAAAGACATGCTATACTATGACATCGAAAATGTCCAAAAAAAGACATGCTATACTATGACGTCGAAAATTTCGAGAAAAACGACATGCTATACTATGATGTCGAAAATGTCCAAAAAACGACATGCTATACTATGACGTCGGAAATTTCCAAAAAAAGACATGCTATACTATGACGTCGAGAATGTCGAAAAAACGACATGCTATACTATGATGTCGCAAATGTCCAAAAATAGACATGCTATACTATGATGTCGAAAATGTCCAAAAAACGACATGCTATACTATGACTTTGGAAATGTCAAAAAAAAGACATGCTATACTATGACGTCGAAAATGTCCAAAAAACGATATGCTACACTATGACGTCGAAAATGTCGTAAAAACGACATGCTCATACTATGATGTCGGAAATGTCCAAAAAAAGACATGCTATAATATGACGTCGAAAATGTCCAAAAAGACATGCTATACTATGACGTCGAAAATTTGGAAAAAAACCACATGCTACTATGACGTCGAAAATGTCCAAAAAAACGACATCCCATACTATAACGTCGGAAATGTCCACAAAACGACATGCTATACTATAACGTCGAAAATGTCGAAAAAACGACATGCTATACTATGACGTCGGAAATGTCCAAAAAACGACATGCTATACTATGACGTCGAAAATGTCCAAAAAACGATATGCTATACTATGACGTCGAAAATGTCCAAAAAACGATATGCTATACTATGACGTCGAAAATTTCGAAAATACGACATGCTATACTACGATGTCGGAAATGTCCAAAAAAAGACATGCTATAGTATGACGTCGAAAATGTCCAAAAAACGACATGCTATACTATGATGTCGGAAATGTCCAAAAAAAGACATGCTATACTATGATGTCGAAAATGTCCAAAAAAAGACATGCTATACTATGACGTCGAAAATGTCCAAAAAAAGACATGCTATACTATGACGTCGAAAATTTCGAAGAAAAACGACATGCTATACTATGACGTCCAAAATGTCGAAAAAACTATAGACTATAATATGACGTCGGAAATGTCCAAAAAAACGACATGCTATACTATGACGTCGAGAATGTCGAAAAAACGACAGACTATAATATGATGTCGAAAATGTCGAAAAAACTACATGCTATACTATGATGTCGAAAATGTCGAAAAAACGACGTGGTATAATATGACGTCGGAAATGTCCAAAAAAACGACATGCTGTACTATGACGTCGAAAATCTCCAACAAACGACATGCTATACTATGATGTCGCAAATGTCCAAAAAAAGACATGCTATACTATGACGTCGAAAATTTCGAAGAAAAACGACATGCTATACTATGACGTCCAAAATGTCGAAAAAACTATAGACTATAATATGACGTCGGAAATGTCCAAAAAAACGACATGCTATACTATGACGTCGAGAATGTCGAAAAAACGACAGACTATAATATGATGTCGAAAATGTCGAAAAAACTACATGCTATACTATGATGTCGAAAATGTCGAAAAAACGACGTGGTATAATATGACGTCGGAAATGTCCAAAAAAACGACATGCTGTACTATGACGTCGAAAATCTCCAACAAACGACATGCTATACTATGATGTCGCAAATGTCCAAAAAAAGACATGCTATACTATGACGTCGAAAATGTCGAAAAAACGACAGACTATAATATGATGTCGAAAATGTCGAAAAAACTACATGCTATACTATGATGTCGAAAATGTCGAAAAAACGACGTGGTATAATATGACGTCGGAAATGTCCAAAAAAACGACATGCTGTACTATGACGTCGAAAGTCTCCAACAAACGACATGCTATACTATGACTTTGGAAATGTCCAAAAAAAGTCATGCTATACTATGACTTTGGAAATGTCCAAAAAAAGACATGCTATACTATAACATCGAAAATGTCCAAAAAAAGACATGCTATACTATGACTTTGGAAATGTCCAAAAAAAGACATGCTATACTATGACGTCGAAAATGTCCAAAAAACGACATGCTATACTATGACGTCAAAAATGTCAAAAAAACGACATGCTATACTATGACGTCAAAAATGTCCAAAAAAACGACATGCTATACTATGACGTCGAAAATGTCCAAAAAAACGACATGCTATACTATGACGTCAAAAATGTCCAAAAAAACGACATGCTATACTATGACGTCGAAAATATCGAAAAAAACGACATCCTATACTATGTCGGAAATGTCCAAAAAACGACATGCTATACTATGACGTCGAAAATTTCCACAAAAACGACCTCCCATACTATGACGTCGGAAATGTCCACAAAACGACATGCTATACTATGACGTCGAAAATGTCGAAAAAACGACATGCTATACTATGACGTCGGAAATGTCCAAAAAACGACATGCTATACTATGACGTCGAAAATGTCCAAAAAAACGACCTCCCATACTATGACGTCGGAAATGTCCACAAAACGACATGCTATACTATGACGTCCAAAATGTCGAAAAAACTATAGACTATAATATGATGTCGAAAATGTCCAAAAAACGACATGCTATAATATGACGTCGGAAATGTCCAAAAAAACGACATGCTATACTATGACGTCGAGAATGTCGAAAAAACTATAGACTATAATATGATGTCGAAAATGTCCAAAAAACGACATGCTATAATATGACGTCGGAAATGTCCAAAAAAACGACATGCTATACTATGACGTCGAGAATGTCGAAAAAACGACATGCTATACTATGACTTTGGAAATGTCCAAAAAAAGACATGCTATACTATGACGTCGAAAATGTCCAAAAAAAGACATGCTATACTATGACTTTGGAAATGTCCAAAAAAAGACATGCTATACTATGACGTCGGAAATGTCCAAAAAACGACATGCTATACTATGATGTCGGAAATGTCCAAAAAAAGACATGCTATACTATGACGTCGAAAATGTCCAAAAAGACATGCTATCCTATGACGTCGAAAATTTCGAAAAAAACGACATCCTATACTACGATGTCGAAAATGTCGAAAAAACGACAGACTATAATATGATGTCGAAAATGTCCAAAAAACTACATGCTATTCTATGATGTCGAAAAAACGACGTGGTATAATATGACGTCAGAAATGTCGAAAAAACGACAGACTATAATATGATGTCGAAAATATCCAAAAAACGACATGCTATACTTTGATGTCGGAAATGTCCAAAAAAAGACATGCTATACTATGACGTCGAAAATGTCCAAAAAAAGACATGCTATACTATGACGTCGAAAATTTCGAGAAAAACGACATGCTATACTATGATGTCGAAAATGTCCAAAAAACGACATGCTATACTATGACGTCGGAAATTTCCAAAAAAAGACATGCTATACTATGACGTCGAGAATGTCGAAAAAACGACATGCTATACTATGATGTCGCAAATGTCCAAAAATAGACATGCTATACTATGATGTCGAAAATGTCCAAAAAACGACATGCTATACTATGACTTTGGAAATGTCAAAAAAAAGACATGCTATACTATGACGTCGAAAATGTCCAAAAAACGATATGCTACACTATGACGTCGAAAATGTCGTAAAAACGACATGCTCATACTATGATGTCGGAAATGTCCAAAAAAAGACATGCTATAATATGACGTCGAAAATGTCCAAAAAGACATGCTATACTATGACGTCGAAAATTTGGAAAAAAACCACATGCTACTATGACGTCGAAAATGTCCAAAAAAACGACATCCCATACTATAACGTCGGAAATGTCCACAAAACGACATGCTATACTATAACGTCGAAAATGTCGAAAAAACGACATGCTATACTATGACGTCGGAAATGTCCAAAAAACGACATGCTATACTATGACGTCGAAAATGTCCAAAAAACGATATGCTATACTATGACGTCGAAAATGTCCAAAAAACGATATGCTATACTATGACGTCGAAAATTTCGAAAATACGACATGCTATACTACGATGTCGGAAATGTCCAAAAAAAGACATGCTATAGTATGACGTCGAAAATGTCCAAAAAACGACATGCTATACTATGATGTCGGAAATGTCCAAAAAAAGACATGCTATACTATGATGTCGAAAATGTCCAAAAAAAGACATGCTATACTATGACGTCGAAAATGTCCAAAAAAAGACATGCTATACTATGACGTCGAAAATTTCGAAGAAAAACGACTTGCTATACTATGACGTCCAAAATGTCGAAAAAACTATAGACTATAATATGATGTCGAAAATGTCCAAAAAACGACATGCTATAATATGACGTCGGAAATGTCCAAAAAAACGACATGCTATACTATGACGTCGAGAATGTCGAAAAAACGACAGACTATAATATGATGTCGAAAATGTCGAAAAAACTACATGCTATACTATGATGTCGAAAATGTCGAAAAAACGACGTGGTATAATATGACGTCGGAAATGTCCAAAAAAAACGACATGCTGTACTATGACGTCGAAAATCTCCAACAAACGACATGCTATACTATGATGTCGCAAATGTCCAAAAAAAGACATGCTATACTATGACGTCGAAAATGTCGAAAAAACGACAGACTATAATATGATGTCGAAAATGTCGAAAAAACTACATGCTATACTATGATGTCGAAAATGTCGAAAAAACGACGTGGTATAATATGACGTCGGAAATGTCCAAAAAAAACGACATGCTGTACTATGACGTCGAAAGTCTCCAACAAACGACATGCTATACTATGACTTTGGAAATGTCCAAAAAAAGTCATGCTATACTATGACTTTGGAAATGTCCAAAAAAAGACATGCTATACTATAACATCGAAAATGTCCAAAAAAAGACATGCTATACTATGACTTTGGAAATGTCCAAAAAAAGACATGCTATACTATGACGTCGAAAATGTCCAAAAAACGACATGCTATACTATGACGTCAAAAATGTCAAAAAAACGACATGCTATACTATGACGTCAAAAATGTCCAAAAAAACGACATGCTATACTATGACGTCGAAAATGTCCAAAAAAAACGACATGCTATACTATGACGTCAAAAATGTCCAAAAAAACGACATGCTATACTATGACGTCGAAAATATCGAAAAAAACGACATCCTATACTATGTCGGAAATGTCCAAAAAACGACATGCTATACTATGACGTCGAAAATTTCCACAAAAACGACCTCCCATACTATGACGTCGGAAATGTCCACAAAACGACATGCTATACTATGACGTCGAAAATGTCGAAAAAACGACATGCTATACTATGACGTCGGAAATGTCCAAAAAACGACATGCTATACTATGACGTCGAAAATGTCCAAAAAAACGACCTCCCATACTATGACGTCGGAAATGTCCACAAAACGACATGCTATACTATGACGTCCAAAATGTCGAAAAAACTATAGACTATAATATGATGTCGAAAATGTCCAAAAAACGACATGCTATAATATGACGTCGGAAATGTCCAAAAAAACGACATGCTATACTATGACGTCGAGAATGTCGAAAAAACGACATGTTATACTATGATGTCGCAAATGTCCAAAAAAAGACATGCTATACTATGACGTCGAAAATGTCGAAAAAACGACAGACTATAATATGATGTCGAAAATGTCGAAAAAACTACATGCTATACTATGATGTCGATAATGTCGAAAAAACGACGTGGTATAATATGACGTCGGAAATGTCCAAAAAAACGACATGCTGTACTATGACGTCGAAAATCTCCAACAAACGACATGCTATACTATGACTTTGGAAATGTCCAAAAAAAGACATGCTATACTATGACTTTGGAAATGTCCAAAAAAAGACATGCTGTACTATAACATCGAAAATGTCCAAAAAAAGACATGCTATACTATGACTTTGGAAATGTCCAAAAAAAGACATGCTATACTATGACGTCAAAAATGTCAAAAAAACGACATGCTATACTATGACGTCAAAAATGTCCAAAAAAACGACATGCTATACTATGACGTCGAAAATGTCCAAAAAAACGACATGCTATACTATGACGTCAAAAATGTCCAAAAAAACGACATGCTATACTATGACGTCGAAAATATCGAAAAAAACGACATCCTATACTATGTCGGAAATGTCCAAAAAACGACATGCTATACTATGACGTCGAAAATTTCCACAAAAACGACCTCCCATAGTATGACGTCGGAAATGTCCACAAAACGACATGCTATACTATGACGTCGAAAATGTCGAAAAAACGACATGCTATACTATGACGTCGGAAATGTCCAAAAAACGACATGCTATACTATGACGTCGAAAATGTCCAAAAAAACGACCTCCCATACTATGACGTCGGAAATGTCCACAAAACGACATGCTATACTATGACGTCGAAAATGTCGAAAAAACGACATGCTATACTATGATGTCAAAAATGTCCAAAAAACTACATGCTATACTATGATGTCGGAAATGTCCAAAAAAAGACATGCTATACTATGACGTCGAAAATGTCCAAAAAAAAGACATGCTATTTTATGACGTCGGAAATGTCCAAAAAAAGACATGCTATACTATGATGTCGAAAATGTCCAAAAAACGACATGCTATACTATGACTTTGGAAATGTCCAAAAAACGACATACTATACTATGACGTCGAAAATGTCCAAAAAAACGACATCCCATACTATGACGTCGGAAATGTCCAAAAAAAGACATGCTATACTATGATGTCGGAAATGTCCAAAAAACGACATACTATACTATGACGTCGAAAATGTCAAAAAAAACGACATCCCATACTATGACGTCGGAAATGTCCAAAAAAAGACATGCTATACTATGATGTCGAAAATGTCCAAAAAACGACATGCTATACTATGACTTTGGAAATGTCAAAAAAAAGACATGCTATACTATGACGTCGAAAATGTCCAAAAAACGATATGCTACACTATGACGTCGAAAATGTCGTAAAAACGACATGCTCATACTATGATGTCGGAAATGTCCAAAAAAAGACATGCTATACTATGACGTCGAAAATGTCCAAAAAGACATGCTATACTATGACGTCGAAAATTTGGAAAAAAAACCACATGCTACTATGACGTCGAAAATGTCCAAAAAAACGACATCCCATACTATAACGTCGGAAATGTCCACAAAACGACATGCTATACTATGACGTCGAAAATGTCGAAAAAACGACATGCTATACTATGACGTCGGAAATGTCCAAAAAACGACATGCTATACTATGACGTCGAAAATGTCCAAAAAACGATATGCTATACTATGACGTCGAAATTGTCCAAAAAACGATATGCTATACTATGACGTCGAAAATGTCCAAAAAAAGACATGCTATACTATAACGTCGAAAATGTCCAAAAAAAGACATGCTATACTATGACGTCGAAAATGTCCAAAAAAACGACCTCCCATACTATGACGTCAGAAATGTCCACAAAACGACATGCTATACTATGACGTCGAAAATGTCGAAAAAACGACATGATATACTATGATGTCAAAAATGTCCAAAAAACTACATGCTATACTATGATGTCGGAAATGTCCAAAAAAAGACATGCTATACTATGACGTCGAAAATGTCCAAAAAAAGACATGCTATTTTATGACGTCGGAAATGTCCAAAAAAAGACATGCTATACTATGATGTCGAAAATGTCCAAAAAACGACATGCTATACTATGACTTTGGAAATGTCCAAAAATCGACATACTATACTATGACGTCGAAAATGTCCAAAAAAACGACATCCCATACTATGACGTCGAAAATGTCCAAAAAAACGACCTCCCATACTATGACGTCAGAAATGTCCACAAAACGACATGCTATACTATGACGTCGAAAATGTCGAAAAAACGACATGATATACTATGATGTCAAAAATGTCCAAAAAACTACATACTATACTATGATGTCGGAAATGTCCAAAAAAAGACATGCTATACTATGACGTCGAAAATGTCCAAAAAAAGACATGCTATTTTATGACGTCGGAAATGTCCAAAAAAAGACATGCTATACTATGATGTCGAAAATGTCCAAAAAACGACATGCTATACTATGACTTTGGAAATGTCCAAAAAACGACATACTATACTATGACGTCGAAAATGTCCAAAAAACGACATGCTATACTATGACTTTGGAAATGTCAAAAAAAAGACATGCTATAATATGACGTCGAAAATGTCCAAAAAACGATATGCTACACTATGACGTCGAAAATGTCGTAAAAACGACATGCTCATACTATGATGTCGGAAATGTCCAAAAAAAGACATGCTATACTATGACGTCGAAAATGTCCAAAAAGACATGCTATACTATGACGTCAAAAATTTGGAAAAAAACCACATGCTACTATGACGTCGAAAATGTCCAAAAAAACGACATCCCATACTATAACGTCGGAAATGTCCACAAAACGACATGCTATACTATGACGTCGAAAATGTCGAAAAAACGACATGCTATACTATGACGTCGGAAATGTCCAAAAAACGACATGCTATACTATGACGTCGAAAATGTCCAAAAAACGATATGCTATACTATGACGTCGAAATTGTCCAAAAAACGATATGCTATACTATGACGTCGAAAATGTCCAAAAAAAGACATGCTATACTATAACGTCGAAAATGTCCAAAAAAAGACATGCTATACTCTGACGTCGAAAATTTCGAAAATACGACATGCTATACTATGATGTCGGAAATGTCCAAAAAAAGACATGCTATAGTATGACGTCGAAAATGTCCAAAAAACGACATGCTATACTATGATGTCGGAAATGTCCAAAAAAAGACATGCTATACTATGATGTCGAAAATGTCCAAAAAAAAATGCTATACTATGACGTCAAAAATGTCTAAAATACGACATGCTATACTATGATGTCGCAAATGTCTAAAACACTACATGCTATACTATGATGTCGGAAATGTCCAAAAAAGACATGCTATACTATGATGTCGAAAATGTCCAAAAAACGACATGCTATACTATGACGTCGGAAATGTCCAAAAAAAGACATGCTATACTATGACGTCGGAAATGTCCAAAAAACGACATGCTATATACTATGACGTCGAAAATTTGGAAAAAAACGACATGCTATACTATGACGTCGGAAATGTCCAAAAAACGACATGCTATACTATCACGTCGAAAAATGTCCAAAAAAAACGATATGCTATACTATGACGTTGAAAATGTCGACAAAACGACATGCTATACTATGACGTCGACAATTTCGAAAAAAACGACATGCTATACTATGACGTCGGAAAGGTCCAAAAAAAGACATGCTACACTATGATGTCGAAAATGTCCAAAAAATGACATGCTATACTATGACTTCGGAAATGTCAAAAAAAAGACATGCTATACTATGACGTCGAAAATGTCCAAAAAAAGACATGCTACACTATGATGTCGAAAATGTCCAAAAAACGACATGCTATACTATGACTTCGGAAATGTCCAAAAAAGACATGCTATACTATGACGTCAAAATGTCGAAAATACGACATGCTATACTATGATGTCGAAAATGTCTAAAAAACTACATGCTATACTATGATGTCGGAAATGTCCAAAAAAGACATGCTATACTATGATGTCGAAAATGTCCAAAAAACTACATGCTATACTATGATGTCGGAAATGTCCCAAAAAAGACATGCTATACTATGACGTCGGAAATGTCCAAAAAACGACATGCTATACTATGACGTCGAAAATTTGGAAAAAAACGACATGCTATACTATGACGTCGGAAATGTCCAAAAAACGACATGCTATACTATGACGTCGAAAATGTCCAAAAAAACGACATCCCATACTATGACGTCGGAAATGTCCACAAAACGACATGCTATACTATGACGTCGAAAATGTCCAAAAAAACGACATCCCATACTATGACGTCGGAAATGTCCAAAAAAAGACATGCTATACTATGACGTCAAAAATGTCGAAAATACGACATGCTATACTATGATGTCGAAAATGTCTAAAAAACTACATGCTATACTATGATGTCGGAAATGTCCAAAAAAGACATGCTATACTATGATGTCGAAAATGTCCAAAAAACTACATGCTGTACTATGACGTCGAAAATCTCCAACAAACGACATGCTATACTATGACTTTGGAAATGTCCAAAAAAAGACATGCTATACTATGACTTTGGAAATGTCCAAAAAAAGACATGCTGTACTATAACATCGAAAATGTCCAAAAAAAGACATGCTATACTATGACTTTGGAAATGTCCAAAAAAAGACATGCTATACTATGACGTCAAAAATGTCAAAAAACGACATGCTATACTATGACGTCAAAAATGTCCAAAAAAACGACATGCTATACTATGACGTCGAAAATGTCCAAAAAAACGACATGCTATACTATGACGTCAAAAATGTCCAAAAAAACGACATGCTATACTATGACGTCGAAAATATCGAAAAAAAACGACATCCTATACTATGTCGGAAATGTCCAAAAAACGACATGCTATACTATGACGTCGAAAATTTCCACAAAAACGACCTCCCATAGTATGACGTCGGAAATGTCCACAAAACGACATGCTATACTATGACGTCGAAAATGTCGAAAAAACGACATGCTATACTATGACGTCGGAAATGTCCAAAAAACGACATGCTATACTATGACGTCGAAAATGTCCAAAAAAACGACCTCCCATACTATGACGTCGGAAATGTCCACAAAACGACATGCTATACTATGACGTCGAAAATGTCGAAAAAACGACATGCTATACTATGATGTCAAAAATGTCCAAAAAACTACATGCTATACTATGATGTCGGAAATGTCCAAAAAAAGACATGCTATACTATGACGTCGAAAATGTCCAAAAAAAAGACATGCTATTTTATGACGTCGGAAATGTCCAAAAAAAGACATGCTATACTATGATGTCGAAAATGTCCAAAAAACGACATGCTATACTATGACTTTGGAAATGTCCAAAAAACGACATACTATACTATGACGTCGAAAATGTCCAAAAAAACGACATCCCATACTATGACGTCGGAAATGTCCAAAAAAAGACATGCTATACTATGATGTCGGAAATGTCCAAAAAACGACATACTATACTATGACGTCGAAAATGTCAAAAAAAACGACATCCCATACTATGACGTCGGAAATGTCCAAAAAAAGACATGCTATACTATGATGTCGAAAATGTCCAAAAACGACATGCTATACTATGACTTTGGAAATGTTCAAAAAAAAGACATGCTATACTATGACGTCGAAAATGTCCAAAAACGATATGCTACACTATGACGTCGAAAATGTCGTAAAAACGACATGCTCATACTATGATGTCGGAAATGTCCAAAAAAAGACATGCTATACTATGACGTCGAAAATGTCCAAAAAGACATGCTATACTATGACGTCGAAAATTTGGAAAAAAACCACATGCTACTATGACGTCGAAAATGTCCAAAAAAAACGACATCCCATACTATAACGTCGGAAATGTCCACAAAACGACATGCTATACTATGACGTCGAAAATGTCGAAAAAACGACATGCTATACTATGACGTCGGAAATGTCCAAAAACGACATGCTATACTATGACGTCGAAAATGTCCAAAAAACGATATGCTATACTATGACGTCGAAATTGTCCAAAAAAACGATATGCTATACTATGACGTCGAAAATGTCCAAAAAAAGACATGCTATACTATAACGTCGAAAATGTCCAAAAAAAGACATGCTATACTATGACGTCGAAAATGTCCAAAAAAACGACCTCCCATACTATGACGTCAGAAATGTCCACAAAACGACATGCTATACTATGACGTCGAAAATGTCGAAAAAACGACATGATATACTATGATGTCAAAAATGTCCAAAAAACTACATGCTATACTATGATGTCGGAAATGTCCAAAAAAAGACATGCTATACTATGACGTCGAAAATGTCCAAAAAAAGACATGCTATTTTATGACGTCGGAAATGTCCAAAAAAAGACATGCTATACTATGATGTCGAAAATGTCCAAAAAAACGACATGCTATACTATGACTTTGGAAATGTCCAAAAATCGACATACTATACTATGACGTCGAAAATGTCCAAAAAACGACATCCCATACTATGACGTCGAAAATGTCCAAAAAAACGACCTCCCATACTATGACGTCAGAAATGTCCACAAAACGACATGCTATACTATGACGTCGAAAATGTCGAAAAAACGACATGATATACTATGATGTCAAAAATGTCCAAAAAACTACATACTATACTATGATGTCGGAAATGTCCAAAAAAGACATGCTATACTATGACGTCGAAAATGTCCAAAAAAAGACATGCTATTTTATGACGTCGGAAATGTCCAAAAAAAGACATGCTATACTATGATGTCGAAAATGTCCAAAAAAACGACATGCTATACTATGACTTTGGAAATGTCCAAAAAAACGACATACTATACTATGACGTCGAAAATGTCCAAAAAACGACATGCTATACTATGACTTTGGAAATGTCAAAAAAAAGACATGCTATAATATGACGTCGAAAATGTCCAAAAAACGATATGCTACACTATGACGTCGAAAATGTCGTAAAAACGACATGCTCATACTATGATGTCGGAAATGTCCAAAAAAAGACATGCTATACTATGACGTCGAAAATGTCCAAAAAGACATGCTATACTATGACGTCAAAAATTTGGAAAAAAACCACATGCTACTATGACGTCGAAAATGTCCAAAAAAACGACATCCCATACTATAACGTCGGAAATGTCCACAAAACGACATGCTATACTATGACGTCGAAAATGTCGAAAAAACGACATGCTATACTATGACGTCGGAAATGTCCAAAAAACGACATGCTATACTATGACGTCGAAAATGTCCAAAAAACGATATGCTATACTATGACGTCGAAATTGTCCAAAAAACGATATGCTATACTATGACGTCGAAAATGTCCAAAAAAAGACATGCTATACTATAACGTCGAAAATGTCCAAAAAAAGACATGCTATACTCTGACGTCGAAAATTTCGAAAATACGACATGCTATACTATGATGTCGGAAATGTCCAAAAAAAGACATGCTATAGTATGACGTCGAAAATGTCCAAAAAACGACATGCTATACTATGATGTCGGAAATGTCCAAAAAAAGACATGCTATACTATGATGTCGAAAATGTCCAAAAAAAAATGCTATACTATGACGTCAAAAATGTCTAAAATACGACATGCTATACTATGATGTCGCAAATGTCTAAAACACTACATGCTATACTATGATGTCGGAAATGTCCAAAAAAGACATGCTATACTATGATGTCGAAAATGTCCAAAAAACGACATGCTATACTATGACGTCGGAAATGTCCAAAAAAAGACATGCTATACTATGACGTCGGAAATGTCCAAAAAACGACATGCTATATACTATGACGTCGAAAATTTGGAAAAAAACGACATGCTATACTATGACGTCGGAAATGTCCAAAAAACGACATGCTATACTATCACGTCGAAAATGTCCAAAAAAACGATATGCTATACTATGACGTTGAAAATGTCGACAAAACGACATGCTATACTATGACGTCGACAATTTCGAAAAAAACGACATGCTATACTATGACGTCGGAAAGGTCCAAAAAAAGACATGCTACACTATGATGTCGAAAATGTCCAAAAAATGACATGCTATACTATGACTTCGGAAATGTCAAAAAAAAGACATGCTATACTATGACGTCGAAAATGTCCAAAAAAAGACATGCTACACTATGATGTCGAAAATGTCCAAAAAACGACATGCTATACTATGACTTCGGAAATGTCCAAAAAAAGACATGCTATACTATGACGTCAAAAATGTCGAAAATACGACATGCTATACTATGATGTCGAAAATGTCTAAAAAACTACATGCTATACTATGATGTCGGAAATGTCCAAAAAAGACATGCTATACTATGATGTCGAAAATGTCCAAAAAACTACATGCTATACTATGATGTCGGAAATGTCCAAAAAAGACATGCTATACTATGACGTCGGAAATGTCCAAAAAACGACATGCTATACTATGACGTCGAAAATTTGGAAAAAAACGACATGCTATACTATGACGTCGGAAATGTCCAAAAAACGACATGCTATACTATGACGTCGAAAATGTCCAAAAAAACGACATCCCATACTATGACGTCGGAAATGTCCACAAAACGACATGCTATACTATGACGTCGAAAATGTCCAAAAAAACGACATCCCATACTATGACGTCGGAAATGTCCAAAAAAAGACATGCTATACTATGATGTCGAAAATGTCCAAAAAACGACATGCTATACTATGACTTTGGAAATGTCCAAAAAAAGACTTGCTATACTATGACGTCGGAAATGTCCAAAAAACGACATGCTATACGATGATGTCGAAAATGTCCAAAAAAGTACATGCTATACTATAACGTCGGAAATGTCCAAAAAACGACATGCTATACTATGACGTCGAAAATGTCCAAAAAACGATATGCTATACTATGACGTCGAAAATGTCCAAAAAACGATATGCTATACTATGACGTCGAAAATGTCCAAAAAAAGACATGCTATACTATAACGTCGAAAATGTCCAAAAAAAGACATGCTATACTCTGACTTCGAAAATTTCGAAAATACGACATGCTATACTACGATGTCGGAAATGTCCAGAAAAAGACATGCTATAGTATGACGTCGAAAATGTCCAAAAAACGACATGCTATACTATGATTTCGGAAATGTCCAAAAAAAGACATGCTATACTATGACGTCGAAAATGTCCAAAAAAAGACATGCTATACTATGACGTCGGAAATGTCCAAAAAAAGACATGCTATACTATGACATCGGAAATGTCCAAAAAAAGACATGCTATACTATGACGTCGGAAATGTCCAAAAAAAGACATGCTATACTATGACATCGGAAATGTCCAAAAAAAGACATGCTATACTATGACGTCGAAAATGTCCAAAAAACGATATGCAATACTATGACGTCGAAAATGTCCAAAAAAAGACATGCTATACTATAACGTCGAAAATGTCCAAAAAAAGACATGCTATACTCTGACGTCGAAAATATCGAAAATACGACATGCTATACTACGATGTCGGAAATGTCCAAAAAAAGACATGCTATAGTATGACGTCGAAAATGTCCAAAAAACGACATGCTATACTATGATGTCGGAAATGTCCAAAAAAAGACATGCTATACTATGACGTCGAAAATGTCCAAAAAAAGACATGCTATACTATGACGTCAAAAATGTCGAAAATACGACATGCTATACTATGACGTCGGAAATGTCCAAAAAAAGACATGCTATACTATGACATCGGAAATGTCCAAAAAAAGACATGCTATACTATGACGTCGGAAATGTCCAAAAAACGACATGCTATACTATGACGTCGAAAATGTCGAAAAAACGACATACTATACTATGATGTCGAAAATGTCCAAAAAAAGACATGCTATAGTATGACGTCGAAAATGTCCAACAAACGACATGCTATACTATGACGTCGAAAAAGTCCAAAAAAACGACATCCCATACTATGACGTCGGAAATGTCCACAAAACGACATGCTATACTATGACGTCGGAAATGTCCAAAAAACGATATGCTATACTATGACGTCGAAAATGTCCAAAAAAAGACATGCTATACTATGACGTCGAAAATTTCGAAAATACGACATGCTATACTACGATGTCGGAAATGTCCAAAAAAAGACATGCTATAGTATGACGTCGAAAATGTCCAAAAAACGACATGCTATACTATGATGTCGGAAATGTCCAAAAAAAGACATGCTATACTATGACGTCGAAAATGTCCAAAAAAAGACATGCTATACTATGACGTCAAAAATGTCGAAAATACGACATGCTATACTATGACGTCGGAAATGTCCAAAAAAAGACATGCTATACTATGACATCGGAAATGTCCAAAAAAAGACATGCTATACTATGACGTCGGAAATGTCCAAAAAACGACATGCTATACTATGACGTCGAAAATGTCGAAAAAACGACATACTATACTATGATGTCGAAAATGTCCAAAAAAAGACATGCTATAGTATGACGTCGAAAATGTCCAAAAAAACGACATCCCATACTATGACGTCGGAAATGTCCACAAAACGACATGCTATACTATGACGTCGGAAATGTCCAAAAAACGATATGCTATACTATGACGTCGAAAATGTCCAAAAAAAGACATGCTATACTATGACTTTGGAAATGTCCAAAAAAAGACATGCTATACTATGACGTCGAAAATGTCCAAAAAACGATATGCTACACTATGACGTCGAAAATGTCGTAAAAACGACATACTCATACTATGATGTCGGAAATGTCCAAAAAAAGACATGCTATACTATGACGTCGAAAATGTCCAAAAAGACATGCTTTACTATGACGTCGAAAATTTGGAAAAAAACCACATGCTACTATGACGTCGAAAATGTCCTAAAAAAACGACATCCCATACTATAACGTCGGAAATGTCCACAAAACGACATGCTATACTATGACGTCGAAAATGTCGAAAAAACGATATGCTATACTATGACGTCGAAAATGTCCAAAAAAAGACATCCATCCATCCATCCATTGTCTGTTCACCCTTGTCCCTAATGGGGTCGGGAGGGTTGCTGGTGCCCATCTCCAGCTACGTTCCAGGCGGGAGGCGGGGTACGCCCTGGACAGGTCGCCAGTCTGTCGCAGGGCAACACAAAGACATACAGGACAAACAACCATTCACACACACACACACACCTAGGGAGAATTTAGATAGACCAATTAACCTAACAGTCATGTTTTCGGACTGTGGGAGGAAGCCGGAGTACCCGGAGAGAACCCACGCATACACAGGGAGAACATGCAAACTCCATGCAGAAAGACCCCGGCCGGGAATCGAACCCAGGACCTTCTTGCTGCAAGGCAACAGTGCTACCAACTGCGCCACTGTGCAGCCCCAAAAAAAGACATGCTATACTATAACGTCGAAAATGTCCAAAAAAAGACATGCTATACTCTGACGTCGAAAATTTCGAAAATACGACATGCTATACTACGATGTCGGAAATGTCCAAAAAAAGACATGCTATAGTATGACGTCGAAAATGTCCAAAAAACGACATGCTATACTATGATGTCGGAAATGTCCAAAAAAAGACATGCTATACTATGATGTCGAAAATGTCCAAAAAAAACATGCTATACTATGACGTCAAAAATGTCGAAAATACGACATGCTATACTATGATGTCGAAAATGTCTAAAAAACTACATGCTATACTATGATGTCGGAAATGTCCAAAAAACTACATGCTATACTATGATGTCGGAAATGTCCAAAAAAAGACATGCTATACTATGACGTCGGAAATGTCCAAAAAACGACATGCTATACTATGACGTCGAAAATTTGGAAAAAAACGACATGCTATACTATGACGTCGGAAATGTCCAAAAAACGACATGCTATACTATGACGTCGAAAATGTCCTAAAAAACGACATCCCATACTATGACGTCGGAAATGTCCACAAAACGACATGCTATACTATGACGTCGAAAATGTCCAAAAAAACGACATCCCATACTATGACGTCGGAAATGTCCAAAAAAAGACATGCTATGCTATGATGTCGAAAATGTCCAAAAAACGACATGCTATACTATGACTTTGGAAATGTCCAAAAAAAGACATGCTATACTATGACGTCGGAAATGTCCAAAAAACGACATGCTATACTATGACGTCGAAAATGTCCAAAAAACGATATGCTATACTATGACGTCGAAAATGTCCAAAAAACGATATGCTATACTATGACGTCGAAAATGTCCAAAAAAAGACATGCTATACTATAACGTCGAAAATGTCCAAAAAAAGACATGCTATACTATGACTTTGGAAATGTCCAAAAAAAGACATGCTATACTATGACGTCGGAAATGTCCAAAAAACGACATGCTATACTATGACGTCGAAAATGTCCAAAAAACGATATGCTATACTATGACGTCGAAAATGTCCAAAAAACGATATGCTATACTATGACGTCGAAAATGTCCAAAAAAAGACATGCTATACTATAACGTCGAAAATGTCCAAAAAAAGACATGCTATACTCTGACTTCGAAAATTTCGAAAATACGACATGCTATACTACGATGTCGGAAATGTCCAGAAAAAGACATGCTATAGTATGACGTCGAAAATGTCCAAAAAACGACATGCTATACTATGATGTCGGAAATGTCCAAAAAAAGACATGCTATACTATGACGTCGAAAATGTCCAAAAAAAGACATGCTATACTATGACGTCGGAAATGTCCAAAAAAAGACATGCTATACTATGACATCGGAAATGTCCAAAAAAAGACATGCTATACTATGACGTCGGAAATGTCCAAAAAAAGACATGCTATACTATGACATCGGAAATGTCCAAAAAAAGACATGCTATACTATGACGTCGAAAATGTCCAAAAAACGATATGCAATACTATGACGTCGAAAATGTCCAAAAAAAGACATGCTATACTATAACGTCGAAAATGTCCAAAAAAAGACATGCTATACTCTGACGTCAAAAATTTCGAAAATACGACATGCTATACTACGATGTCGGAAATGTCCAAAAAAAGACATGCTATAGTATGACGTCGAAAATGTCCAAAAAACGACATGCTATACTATGATGTCGGAAATGTCCAAAAAAAGACATGCTATACTATGACGTCGAAAATGTCCAAAAAAAGACATGCTATACTATGACGTCAAAAATGTCGAAAATACGACATGCTATACTATGACGTCGGAAATGTCCAAAAAAAGACATGCTATACTATGACATCGGAAATGTCCAAAAAAAGACATGCTATACTATGACGTCGGAAATGTCCAAAAAACGACATGCTATACTATGACGTCGAAAATGTCGAAAAAACGACATACTATACTATGATGTCGAAAATGTCCAAAAAAAGACATGCTATAGTATGACGTCGAAAATGTCCAACAAACGACATGCTATACTATGACGTCGAAAAAGTCCAAAAAAACGACATCCCATACTATGACGTCGGAAATGTCCACAAAACGACATGCTATACTATGACGTCGGAAATGTCCAAAAAACGATATGCTATACTATGACGTCGAAAATGTCCAAAAAAAGACATGCTATACTATGACTTTGGAAATGTCCAAAAAAAGACATGCTATACTATGACGTCGAAAATGTCCAAAAAACGATATGCTACACTATGACGTCGAAAATGTCCAAAAAAAGACATGCTATACTATGACATCGGAAATGTCCAAAAAAAGACATGCTATACTATGACGTCGGAAATGTCCAAAAAAAGACATGCTATACTATGACATCGGAAATGTCCAAAAAAAGACATGCTATACTATGACGTCGAAAATGTCCAAAAAACGATATGCAATACTATGACGTCGAAAATGTCCAAAAAAAGACATGCTATACTATAACGTCGAAAATGTCCAAAAAAAGACATGCTATACTCTGACGTCGAAAATTTCGAAAATACGACATGCTATACTACGATGTCGGAAATGTCCAAAAAAAGACATGCTATAGTATGACGTCGAAAATGTCCAAAAAACGACATGCTATACTATGACGTCGGAAATGTCCAAAAAAAGACATGCTATACTATGACATCGGAAATGTCCAAAAAAAGACATGCTATACTATGACGTCGGAAATGTCCAAAAAACGACATGCTATACTATGACGTCGAAAATGTCGAAAAAACGACATACTATACTATGATGTCGAAAATGTCCAAAAAAAGACATGCTATAGTATGACGTCGAAAATGTCCAACAAACGACATGCTATACTATGACGTCGAAAAAGTCCAAAAAAACGACATCCCATACTATGACGTCGGAAATGTCCACAAAACGACATGCTATACTATGACGTCGGAAATGTCCAAAATACGATATGCTATACTATGACGTCGAAAATGTCCAAAAAAAGACATGCTATACTATGACTTTGGAAATGTCCAAAAAAAGACATGCTATACTATGACGTCGAAAATGTCCAAAAAACGATATGCTACACTATGACGTCGAAATTGTCGTAAAAACGACATGCTCATACTATGATGTCGGAAATGTCCAAAAAAAGACATGCTATACTATGACGTCGAAAATGTCCAAAAAGACATGCTATACTATGACGTCGAAAATTTGGAAAAAAACCACATGCTACTATGACGTCGAAAATGTCCAAAAAAACGACATCCCATACTATAACGTCGGAAATGTCCACAAAACGACATGCTATACTATGACGTCGAAAATGTCGAAAAAACGATATGCTATACTATGACGTCGAAAATGTCCAAAAAAAGACATGCTATACTATAACGTCGAAAATGTCCAAAAAAAGACATGCTATACTCTGACGTCGAAAATTTCGAAAATACGACATGCTATACTACGATGTCGGAAATGTCCAAAAAAAGACATGCTATAGTATGACGTCGAAAATGTCCAAAAAACGACATGCTATACTATGATGTCGGAAATGTCCAAAAAAAGACATGCTATACTATGATGTCGAAAATGTCCAAAAAAAAACATGCTATACTATGACGTCAAAAATGTCGAAAATACGACATGCTATACTATGATGTCGAAAATGTCTAAAAAACTACATGCTATACTATGATGTCGGAAATGTCCAAAAAAGACATGCTATACTATGATGTCGAAAATGTCCAAAAAACTACATGCTATACTATGATGTCGGAAATGTCCAAAAAAAGACATGCTATACTATGACGTCGGAAATGTCCAAAAACGACATGCTATACTATGACGTCGAAAATTTGGAAAAAAACGACATGCTATACTATGACGTCGGAAATGTCCAAAAAACGACATGCTATACTATGACGTCGGAAATGTCCAAAAAACGACATGCTATACTATCACGTCGAAAATGTCCTAAAAAACGACATCCCATACTATGACGTCGGAAATGTCCACAAAACGACATGCTATACTATGACGTCGAAAATGTCCAAAAAAACGACATCCCATACTATGACGTCGGAAATGTCCAAAAAAAGACATGCTATACTATGATGTCGAAAATGTCCAAAAAACGACATGCTATACTATGACTTTGGAAATGTCCAAAAAAAGACATGCTATACTATGACGTCGGAAATGTCCAAAAAACGACATGCTATACGATGATGTCGAAAATGTCCAAAAAAGTACATGCTATACTATGATGTCGGAAATGTCCAAAAAAAGACATGCTATACTATGACGTCGGAAATGTCCAAAAAACGACATGCTATACTATCACGTCGAAAATGTCCAAAAAAAGACATGCTATAGTATGACGTCGAAAATGTCCAAAAAACGACATGCTATACTATGATGTCGGAAATGTCCAAAAAAAGACATGCTATACTATGATGTCGAAAATGTCCAAAAAAAACATGCTATACTATGACGTCAAAAATGTCGAAAATACGACATGCTATACTATGATGTCGAAAATGTCTAAAAAACTACATGCTATACTATGATGTCGGAAATGTCCAAAAAAGACATGCTATACTATGATGTCGAAAATGTCCAAAAAACTACATGCTATACTATGATGTCGGAAATGTCCAAAAAAAGACATGCTATACTATGACGTCGGAAATGTCCAAAAAACGACATGCTATACTATGACGTCGAAAATTTGGAAAAAAACGACATGCTATACTATGACGTCGGAAATGTCCAAAAAACGACATGCTATACTACCACGTCGAAAATGTCCTAAAAAACGACATCCCATACTATGACGTCGGAAATGTCCACAAAACGACATGCTATACTATGACGTCGAAAATGTCCAAAAAAACGACATCCCATACTATGACGTCGGAAATGTCCAAAAAAAGACATGCTATACTATGATGTCGAAAATGTCCAAAAAACGACATGCTATACTATGACTTTGGAAATGTCCAAAAAAAGACATGCTATACTATGACGTCGGAAATGTCCAAAAAAACGACATGCTATACGATGATGTCGAAAATGTCCAAAAAAGTACATGCTATACTATGATGTCGGAAATGTCCAAAAAAAGACATGCTATACTATGACGTCGGAAATGTCCAAAAAACGACATGCTATACTATCACGTCGAAAATGTCCAAAAAAACGACATCCCATACTATAACGTCGGAAATGTCCACAAAACGACATGCTATACTATGACATCGGAAATGTCCAAAAAAAGACATGCTATACTATGACGTCGGAAATGTCCAAAAAACGACATGCTATACTATGACGTCGAAAATGTCGAAAAAACGACATACTATACTATGATGTCGAAAATGTCCAAAAAACTACATGCTATACTATGATGTCGGAAATGTCCAAAAAAACGACATCCCATACTATGATGTCGGAAATGTCCACAAAACGACATGCTATACTATGACGTCGAAAAAGTCCAAAAAAACGACATCCCATACTATGACGTCGGAAATGTCCACAAAACGACATGCTATACTATGACGTCGGAAATGTCCAAAAAACGATATGCTATACTATGACGTCGAAAATGTCCAAAAAACGATATGCTATACTATGACGTCGAAAATGTCCAAAAAAAGACATGCTATACTATAACGTCGAAAATGTCCAAAAAAAGACATGCTATACTCTGACGTCAAAAATTTCGAAAATACGACATGCTATACTACGATGTCGGAAATGTCCAAAAAAAGACATGCTATAGTATGACGTCGAAAATGTCCAAAAAACGACATGCTATACTATGATGTCGGAAATGTCCAAAAAAAGACATGCTATACTATGACGTCGAAAATGTCGAAAATACGACATGCTATACTATGACGTCGGAAATGTCCAAAAAAAGACATGCTATACTATGACATCGGAAATGTCCAAAAAAAGACATGCTATACTATGACGTCGGAAATGTCCAACAAAAGACATGCTATACTATGACATCGGAAATGTCCAAAAAAAGACATGCTATACTATGACGTCGAAAATGTCCAAAAAACGATATGCTATACTATGACGTCGAAAATGTCCAAAAAAAGACATGCTATACTATAACGTCGAAAATGTCCAAAAAAAGACATGCTATACTCTGACGTCGAAAATTTCGAAAATACGACATGCTATACTACGATGTCGGAAATGTCCAAAAAAAGACATGCTATAGTATGACGTCGAAAATGTCCAAAAAACGACATGCTATACTATGATGTCGGAAATGTCCAAAAAAAGACATGCTATACTATGACGTCGAAAATGTCCAAAAAAAGACATGCTATACTATGACGTCAAAAATGTCGAAAATACGACATGCTATACTATGACGTCGGAAATGTCCAAAAAACGACATGCTATACTATGACGTCGAAAATGTCGAAAAAACGACATACTATACTATGATGTCGAAAATGTCCAAAAAACTACATGCTATACTATGATGTCGGAAATGTCCAAAAAAACGAAATCCCATACTATGATGTCGGAAATGTCCACAAAACGACATGCTATACTATGACGTCGAAAAAGTCCAAAAAAACGACATGCTATACTATGACGTCGAAAATGTCGAAAAAACGACATACTATACTATGATGTCGAAAATGTCCAAAAAACTACATGCTATACTATGATGTCGGAAATGTCCAAAAAAACGAAATCCCATACTATGACGTCGGAAATGTCCACAAAACGACATGCTATACTATGACGTCGGAAATGTCCAAAAAACGATATCCTATACTATGACGTCGAAAATGTCCAAAAAAAGACATGCTATACTATGACTTTGGAAATGTCCAAAAAAAGACATGCTATACTATGACGTCGAAAATGTCCAAAAAACGATATGCTACACTATGACGTCGAAAATGTCGTAAAAACGACATGCTCATACTATGATGTCGGAAATGTCCAAAAAAAGACATGCTATACTATGACGTCGAAAATGTCCAAAAAGACATGCTATACTATGACGTCGAAAATTTAGAAAAAAACCACATGCTACTATGACGTCGAAAATGTCCAAAAAAACGACATCCCATACTATAACGTCGGAAATGTCCACAAAACGACATGCTATACTATGACGTCGAAAATGTCGAAAAAACGACATGCTATACTATGACGTCGGAAATGTCCAAAAAACGACATGCTATACTATGACGTCGAAAATGTCCAAAAAACGATATGCTATACTATGACATCGAAAATGTCCAAAAAACGATATGCTATACTATGACGTCGAAAATGTCCAAAAAACGATATGCTATACTATGACGTCGAAAATGTCCAAAAAAAGACATGCTATACTATAACGTCGAAAATGTCCAAAAAAAGACATGGTATACTCTGACGTCGAAAATTTCGAAAATACGACATGCTATACTACGATGTCGGAAATGTCCAAAAAAAGACATGCTATAGTATGACGTCGAAAATGTCCAAAAAACGACATGCTATACTATGATGTCGGAAATGTCCAAAAAAAGACATGCTATACTATGACGTCGAAAATGTCCAAAAAAAGACATGCTATACTATGACGTCAAAAATGTCGAAAATACGACATGCTATACTATGACGTCGGAAATGTCCAAAAAAAGACATGCTATACTATGACGTCGAAAATGTCGAAAAAACGACATGCTATACTATGACGTCGGAAATGTCCAAAAAACGACATGCTATACTATGACGTCGAAAATGTCCAAAAAACGATATGCTATACTATGACATCGAAAATGTCCAAAAAACGATATGCTATACTATGACGTCGAAAATGTCCAAAAAACGATATGCTATACTATGACGTCGAAAATGTCCAAAAAAAGACATGCTATACTATAACGTCGAAAATGTCCAAAAAAAGACATGGTATACTCTGACGTCGAAAATTTCGAAAATACGACATGCTATACTACGATGTCGGAAATGTCCAAAAAAAGACATGCTATAGTATGACGTCGAAAATGTCCAAAAAACGACATGCTATACTATGATGTCGGAAATGTCCAAAAAAAGACATGCTATACTATGACGTCGAAAATGTCCAAAAAAAGACATGCTATACTATGACGTCAAAAATGTCGAAAATACGACATGCTATACTATGACGTCGGAAATGTCCAGAAAAAGACATGCTATACTATGACATCGGAAATGTCCAAAAAAAGACATGCTATACTATGACTTCGGAAATGTCCAACAAAAGACATGCTATACTATGACATCGGAAATGTCCAAAAAAAGACATGCTATACTATGACGTCGAAAATGTCCAAAAAACGATATGCTATACTATGACGTCGAAAATGTCCAAAAAAAGACATGCTATACTATAACGTCGAAAATGTCCAAAAAAAGACATGGTATACTCTGACGTCGAAAATTTCGAAAATACGACATGCTATACTACGATGTCGGAAATGTCCAAAAAAAGACATGCTATAGTATGACGTCGAAAATGTCCAAAAAACGACATGCTATACTATGATGTCGGAAATGTCCAAAAAAAGACATGCTATACTATGACGTCGAAAATGTCCAAAAAAAGACATGCTATACTATGACGTCAAAAATGTCGAAAATACGACATGCTATACTATGACGTCGGAAATGTCCAGAAAAAGACATGCTATACTATGACATCGGAAATGTCCAAAAAAAGACATGCTATACTATGACTTCGGAAATGTCCAACAAAAGACATGCTATACTATGACATCGGAAATGTCCAAAAAAAGACATGCTATACTATGACGTCGAAAATGTCCAAAAAACGATATGCTATACTATGACGTCGAAAATGTCCAAAAAAAGACATGCTATACTATAACGTCGAAAATGTCCAAAAAAAGACATGCTATACTCTGACGTCGAAAATTTCGAAAATACGACATGCTATACTACGATGTCGGAAATGTCCAAAAAAAGACATGCTATAGTATGACGTCGAAAATGTCCAAAAAGACATGCTATACTATGACGTCGAAAATTTGGAAAAAAACCACATGCTACTATGACGTCGAAAATGTCCAAAAAAACGACATCCCATACTATAACGTCGGAAATGTCCACAAAACGACATGCTATACTATGACGTCGAAAATGTCGAAAAAACGACATGCTATACTATGACGTCGGAAATGTCCAAAAAACGACATGCTATACTATGACGTCGAAAATGTCCAAAAAACGATATGCTATACTATGACGTCGAAAATGTCCAAAAAACGATATGCTATACTATGACGTCGAAAATGTCCAAAAAACGATATGCTATACTATGACGTCGAAAATGTCCAAAAAAAGACATGGTATACTCTGACGTCGAAAATTTCGAAAATACGACATGCTATACTACGATGTCGGAAATGTCCAAAAAAAGACATGCTATAGTATGACGTCGAAAATGTCCAAAAAACGACATGCTATACTATGATGTCGGAAATGTCCAAAAAAAGACATGCTATACTATGACGTCGAAAATGTCCAAAAAAAGACATGCTATACTATGACGTCAAAAATGTCGAAAATACGACATGCTATACTATGACGTCGGAAATGTCCAAAAAAAGACATGCTATACTATGACATCGGAAATGTCCAAAAAAAGACATGCTATACCATGACGTCGGAAATGTCCAACAAAAGACATGCTATACTATGACATCGGAAATGTCCAAAAAAAGACATGCTATACTATGACGTCGAAAATGTCCAAAAAACGATATGCTATACTATGACGTCGAAAATGTCCAAAAAAAGACATGCTATACTATAACGTCGAAAATGTCCAAAAAAAGACATGCTATACTCTGACGTCGAAAATTTCGAAAATACGACATGCTATACTACGATGTCGGAAATGTCCAAAAAAAGACATGCTATAGTATGACGTCGAAAATGTCCAAAAAACGACATGCTATACTATGATGTCGGAAATGTCCAAAAAAAGACATGCTATACTATGACGTCGAAAATGTCCAAAAAAAGACATGCTATACTATGACGTCAAAAATGTCGAAAATACGACATGCTATACTATGACGTCGGAAATGTCCAAAAAAAGACATGCTATACTATGACGTCGAAAATGTCGAAAAAACGACATGCTATACTATGATGTCGAAAATGTCCAAAAAACTACATGCTATACTATGATGTCGGAAATGTCCAAAAAAACGAAATCCCATACTATGATGTCGGAAATGTCCACAAAACGACATGCTATACTATGACGTCGAAAAAGTCCAAAAAAACGACATCCCATACTATGACGTCGGAAATGTCCACAAAACGACATGCTATACTATGACGTCGGAAATGTCCAAAAAACGATATCCTATACTATGACGTCGAAAATGTCCAAAAAAAGACATGCTATACTATGACTTTGGAAATGTCCAAAAAAAGACATGCTATACTATGACGTCGAAAATGTCCAAAAAACGATATGCTACACTATGACGTCGAAAATGTCGTAAAAACGACATGCTCATACTATGATGTCGGAAATGTCCAAAAAAAGACATGCTATACTATGACGTCGAAAATGTCCAAAAAGACATGCTATACTATGACGTCGAAAATTTGGAAAAAAACCACATGCTACTATGACGTCGAAAATGTCCAAAAAAACGACATCCCATACTATAACGTCGGAAATGTCCACAAAACGACATGCTATACTATGACGTCGAAAATGTCGAAAAAACGACATGCTATACTATGACGTCGGAAATGTCCAAAAAACGACATGCTATACTATGACGTCGAAAATGTCCAAAAAACAATATGCTATACTATGACGTCGAAATTGTCCAAAAAACGATATGCTATACTATGACGTCGAAAATGTCCAAAAAAAGACATGCTATACTATAACGTCGAAAATGTCCAAAAAAAGACATGCTATACTCTGACGTCGAAAATTTCGAAAATACGACATGCTATACTACGATGTCGGAAATGTCCAAAAAAAGACATGCTATAGTATGACGTCGAAAATGTCCAAAAAACGACATGCTATACTATGATGTCGGAAATGTCCAAAAAAAGACATGCTATACTATGATGTCGAAAATGTCCAAAAAAAACATGCTATACTATGACGTCAAAAATGTCGAAAATACGACATGCTATACTATGATGTCGAAAATGTCTAAAAAACTACATGCTATACTATGATGTCGGAAATGTCCAAAAAAGACATGCTATACTATGATGTCGAAAATGTCCAAAAAAGACATGCTATAATATGATGTCGAAAATGTCCAAAAAACTACATGCTATACTATGATGTCGGAAATGTCCAAAAAAAGACATGCTATACTATCACGTCGGAAATGTCCAAAAAACGACATGCTATACTATGACGTCGAAAATTTGGAAAAAAACGACATGCTATACTATGACGTCGGAAATGTCCAAAAAACGACATGCTACACTATCACGTCGAAAATGTCCTAAAAAACGACATCCCATACTATGACGTCGGAAATGTCCACAAAACGACATGCTATACTATGACGTCGAAAATGTCCAAAAAAACGACATCCCATACTATGACGTCGGAAATGTCCAAAAAAAGACATGCTATACTATGATGTCGAAAATGTCCAAAAAACGACATGCTATACTATGACTTTGGAAATGTCCAAAAAAAGACATGCTATACTCTGACGTCGGAAATGTCCAAAAAACGACATGCTATACGATGATGTCGAAAATGTCCAAAAAAGTACATGCTATACTATGATGTCGGAAATGTCCAAAAAAAGACATGCTATACTATGACGTCGGAAATGTCCAAAAAACGACATGCTATACTATCACGTCGAAAATGTCCAAAAAAACGACATCCCATACTATAACGTCGGAAATGTCCACAAAACGACATGCTATACTATGACATCGGAAATGTCCAAAAAACGACATGCTATACTATGACGTCGGAAATGTCCAAAAAACGACATGCTATACTATGACGTCGAAAATGTCGAAAAAAACGACATACTATACTATGATGTCGAAAATGTCCAAAAAACTACATGCTATACTATGATGTCGGAAATGTCCAAAAAAACGACATCCCATACTATGATGTCGGAAATGTCCACAAAACGACATGCTATACTATGACGTCAAAAAAGTCCAAAAAAACGACATCCCATACTATGACGTCGGAAATGTCCACAAAACGACATGCTATACTATGACGTCGGAAATGTCCAAAAAACGATATGCTATACTATGACGTCGAAAATGTCCAAAAAACGATATGCTATACTATGACGTCGAAAATGTCCAAAAAAAGACATGCTATACTCTGACGTCGAAAATTTCGAAAATACGACATGCTATACTACGATGTCGGAAATGTCCAAAAAAAGACATGCTATTGTATGACGTCGAAAATGTCCAAAAAACGACATGCTATACTATGATGTCGGAAATGTCCAAAAAAAGACATGCTATACTATGACGTCGAAAATGTCCAAAAAAAGACATGCTATACTATGACGTCAAAAATGTCGTAAAAACGACATGCTCATACTATGATGTCGGAAATGTCCAAAAAAAGACATGCTATACTATGACGTCGAAAATGTCCAAAAAACGACATCCTATACTATGACGTCGAAAATGTCCAAAAAACGATATGCTATACTATGACGTCGAAATTGTCCAAAAAACGACATGCTATACTATGACGTCGGAAATGTCCAAAAAACGACATCCTATACTATGACGTCGAAAATGTCCAAAAAACGATATGCTATACTATGACGTCGAAATTGTCCAAAAAACGATATGCTATACTATGACGTCGAAAATGTCCAAAAAAAGACATGCTATACTATACCGTCGAAAATGTCCAAAAAAAGACATGCTATACTCTGACGTCGAAAATTTCGAAAATACGACATGCTATACTACGATGTCGGAAATGTCCAAAAAAAGACATGCTATAGTATGACGTCGAAAATGTCCAAAAAACGACATGCTCATACTATGATGTCGGAAATGTCCAAAAAAGACATGCTATACTATGACGTCGAAAATGTCCAAAAAGACATGCTATACTATGACGTCGAAAATTTGGAAAAAAAACCACATGCTACTATGACGTCGAAAATGTCCAAAAAAACGACATCCCATACTATAACGTCGGAAATGTCCACAAAACGACATGCTATACTATGACGTCGAAAATGTCGAAAAAACGACATGCTATACTATGACGTCGGAAATGTCCAAAAAACGACATCCTATACTATGACGTCGAAAATGTCCAAAAAACGATATGCTATACTATGACGTCGAAATTGTCCAAAAAACGATATGCTATACTATGACGTCGAAAATGTCCAAGAAAAGACATGCTATACTATACCGTCGAAAATGTCCAAAAAAAGACATGCTATACTCTGACGTCGGAAATGTCCAAAAAACGACATGCTATACGATGATGTCGAAAATGTCCAAAAAAGTACATGCTATACTATGATGTCGGAAATGTCCAAAAAAAGACATGCTATACTATGACGTCGGAAATGTCCAAAAAACGACATGCTATACTATCACGTCGAAAATGTCCAAAAAAACGACATCCCATACTATAACGTCGGAAATGTCCACAAAACGACATGCTATACTATGACATCGGAAATGTCCAAAAAACGACATGCTATACTATGACGTCGGAAATGTCCAAAAAACGACATGCTATACTATGACGTCGAAAATGTCGAAAAAACGACATACTATACTATGATGTCGAAAATGTCCAAAAAACTACATGCTATACTATGATGTCGGAAATGTCCAAAAAAACGACATCCCATACTATGACATCGGAAATGTCCAAAAAACGACATGCTATACTATGACGTCGGAAATGTCCAAAAAACGACATGCTATACTATGACGTCGAAAATGTCGAAAAAACGACATACTATACTATGATGTCGAAAATGTCCAAAAAACTACATGCTATACTATGATGTCGGAAATGTCCAAAAAAACGACATCCCATACTATGACGTCGGAAATGTCCACAAAACGACATGCTATACTATGACGTCGGAAATGTCCAAAAAACGATATGCTATACTATGACGTCGAAAATGTCCAAAAAACGATATGCTAAACTATGACGTCGAAAATGTCCAAAAAAAGACATGCTATACTCTGACGTCGAAAATTTCGAAAATACGACATGCTATACTACGATGTCGGAAATGTCCAAAAAAAGACATGCTATTGTATGACGTCGAAAATGTCCAAAAAACGACATGCTATACTATGATGTCGGAAATGTCCAAAAAAAGACATGCTATACTATGACGTCGAAAATGTCCAAAAAAAGACATGCTATACTATGACGTCAAAAATGTCGTAAAAACGACATGCTCATACTATGATGTCGGAAATGTCCAAAAAAAGACATGCTATACTATGACGTCGAAAATGTCCAAAAAACGACATCCTATACTATGACGTCGAAAATGTCCAAAAAACGATATGCTATACTATGACGTCGAAATTGTCCAAAAAACGACATGCTATACTATGACGTCGGAAATGTCCAAAAAACGACATCCTATACTATGACGTCGAAAATGTCCAAAAAACGATATGCTATACTATGACGTCGAAATTGTCCAAAAAACGATATGCTATACTATGACGTCGAAAATGTCCAAAAAAAGACATGCTATACTATACCGTCGAAAATGTCCAAAAAAAGACATGCTATACTCTGACGTCGAAAATTTCGAAAATACGACATGCTATACTACGATGTCGGAAATGTCCAAAAAAAGACATGCTATAGTATGACGTCGAAAATGTCCAAAAAACGACATGCTCATACTATGATGTCGGAAATGTCCAAAAAAAGACATGCTATACTATGACGTCGAAAATGTCCAAAAAGACATGCTATACTATGACGTCGAAAATTTGGAAAAAAAACCACATGCTACTATGACGTCGAAAATGTCCAAAAAAACGACATCCCATACTATAACGTCGGAAATGTCCACAAAACGACATGCTATACTATGACGTCGAAAATGTCGAAAAAACGACATGCTATACTATGACGTCGGAAATGTCCAAAAAACGACATCCTATACTATGACGTCGAAAATGTCCAAAAAACGATATGCTATACTATGACGTCGAAATTGTCCAAAAAACGATATGCTATACTATGACGTCGAAAATGTCCAAGAAAAGACATGCTATACTATACCGTCGAAAATGTCCAAAAAAAGACATGCTATACTCTGACGTCGAAAATTTCGAAAATACGACATGCTATACTACGATGTCGGAAATGTCCAAAAAAAGACATGCTATAGTATGACGTCGAAAATGTCCAAAAAACGACATGCTATACTATGATGTCGGAAATGTCCAAAAAAAGACATGCTATACTATGATGTCGAAAATGTCCAAAAAAAACATGCTATACTATGACGTAAAAAAATATCGAAAATACGACATGCTATACTATGATGTCGAAAATGTCTAAAAAACTACATGCTATACTATGATGTTGGAAATGTCCAAAAAAGACATACTATACTATGATGTCGAAAATGTCCAAAAAAGACATGCTATACTATGATGTCGAAAATGTCCAAAAAACTACATGCTATACTATGATGTCGGAAATGTCCAAAAAAAGACATGCTATACTATGACGTCGGAAATGTCCAAAAAACGACATGCTATACTATGACGTCGAAAATTTGGAAAAAAACGACATGCTATACTATGACGTCGGAAATGTCCAAAAAACGACATGCTATACTATGACGTCGAAAATGTCCTAAAAAACGACATCCCATACTATGACGTCGGAAATGTCCACAAAACGACATGCTATACTATGACGTCGAAAATGTCCAAAAAAAACGACATCCCATACTATGACGTCGGAAATGTCCAAAAAAAGACATGCTATACTATGATGTCGAAAATGTCCAAAAACGACATGCTATACTATGACTTTGGAAATGTCCAAAAAAAGACATGCTATACTATGACGTCGGAAATGTCCAAAAAACGACATGCTATACGATGATGTCGAAAATGTCCAAAAAAGTACATGCTATACTATGATGTCGGAAATGTCCAAAAAAAGACATGCTATACTATGACGTCGGAAATGTCCAAAAAACGACATGCTATACTATCACGTCGAAAATGTCCAAAAAAACGACATCCCATACTATAACGTCGGAAATGTCCACAAAACGACATGCTATACTATGACATCGGAAATGTCCAAAAAAAGACATGCTATACTATGACGTCGGAAATGTCCAAAAAACGACATGCTATACTATGACGTCGAAAATGTCGAAAAAACGACATACTATACTATGATGTCGAAAATGTCCAAAAAACTACATGCTATACTATGATGTCGGAAATGTCCAAAAAAACGACATCCCATACTATGATGTCGGAAATGTCCACAAAACGACATGCTATACTATGACGTCGAAAAAGTCCAAAAAAACGACATCCCATACTATGACGTCGGAAATGTCCACAAAACGACATGCTATACTATGACGTCGGAAATGTCCAAAAAACGATATGCTATACTATGACGTCGAAAATGTCCAAAAAACGGTATGCTATACTATGACGTCGAAAATGTCCAAAAAACGATATGCTATACTATGACGTCGAAAATGTCCAATAAAAGACATGCTATACTATAACGTCGAAAATGTCCAAAAAAAGACATGCTATACTCTGACGTCGAAAATGTCCAAAAAACGACATGCTATACTATGATGTCGGAAATGTCCAAAAAAAGACATGCTATACTATGACGTCGGAAATGTCCAAAAAACGACATGCTATACTATGACGTCGAAAATGTCGAAAAAACGACATACTATACTATGATGTCGAAAATGTCCAAAAAACTACATGCTATACTATGATGTCGGAAATGTCCAAAAAAACGACATCCCATACTATGACGTCGAAAATGTCCAAAAAAACGACATCCCATACTATAACGTCGGAAATGTCCACAAAACGACATGCTATACTATGACGTCGAAAATGTCGAAAAAACGACATGCTATACTATGACGTCGGAAATGTCCAAAAAACGACATGCTATACTATGACGTCGAAAATGTCCAAAAAACGATATGCTATACTATGACGTCGAAATTGTCCAAAAAACGATATGCTATACTATGACGTCAAAAATGTCCAAAAATAGACATGCAATACTATAACGTCGAAAATGTCCAAAAAAAGACATGCTATACTCTGACGTCGAAAATTTCGAAAATACGACATGCTATACTACGATGTCGGAAATGTCCAAAAAAAGACATGCTATAGTATGACGTCGAAAATGTCCAAAAAACGACATGCTATACTATGATGTCGGAAATGTCCAAAAAAAGACATGCTATACTATGATGTCGAAAATGTCCAAAAAAACATGCTATACTATGACGTCAAAAATGTCGAAAATACGACATGCTATACTATGATGTCGAAAATGTCTAAAAAACTACATGCTATACTATGATGTCGGAAATGTCCAAAAAAGACATGCTATACTATGATGTCGAAAATGTCCAAAAAAGACATGCTATACTATGATGTCGAAAATGTCCAAAAAACTACATGCTATACTATGATGTCGGAAATGTCCAAAAAAAGACATGCTATACTATCACGTCGGAAATGTCCAAAAAACGACATGCTATACTATGACGTCGAAAATTTGGAAAAAAACGACATGCTATACTATGACGTCGGAAATGTCCAAAAAACGACATGCTATACTATCACGTCGAAAATGTCCTAAAAAACGACATCCCATACTATGACGTCGGAAAAGTCCACAAAACGACATGCTATACTATGACGTCGAAAATGTCCAAAAAAACGACATCCCATACTATGACGTCGGAAATGTCCAAAAAAAGACATGCTATACTATGATGTCGAAAATGTCCAAAAAACGACATGCTATACTATGACTTTGGAAATGTCCAAAAAAAGACATGCTATACTATGACGTCGGAAATGTCCAAAAAACGACATGCTATACGATGATGTCGAAAATGTCCAAAAAAGTACATGCTATACTATGATGTCGGAAATGTCCAAAAAAAGACATGCTATACTATGACGTCGGAAATGTCCAAAAAACGACATGCTATACTATCACGTCGAAAATGTCCAAAAAAACGACATCCCATACTATAACGTCGGAAATGTCCACAAAACGACATGCTATACTATGACATCGGAAATGTCCAAAAAAAGACATGCTATACTATGACGTCGGAAATGTCCAAAAAACGACATGCTATACTATGACGTCGAAAATGTCGAAAAAACGACATACTATACTATGATGTCGAAAATGTCCAAAAAACTACATGCTATACTATGATGTCGGAAATGTCCAAAAAAACGACATCCCATACTATGATGTCGGAAATGTCCACAAAACGACATGCTATACTATGACGTCGAAAAAGTCCAAAAAAACGACATCCCATACTATGACGTAGGAAATGTCCACAAAACGACATGCTATGCTATGACGTCGGAAATGTCCAAAAAACGATATGCTATACTATGACGTCGAAAATGTCCAAAAAACGATATGCTATACTATGACGTCGAAAATGTCCAAAAAAAGACATGCTATACTATAACGTCGAAAATGTCCAAAAAAAGACATGCTATACTCTGACGTCGAAAATTTCGAAAATACGACATGCTATACTACGATGTCGGAAATGTCCAAAAAAAGACATGCTATAGTATGACGTCGAAAATGTCCAAAAAACGACATGCTATACTATGATGTCGGAAATGTCCAAAAAAAGACATGCTATACTATGACGTCGAAAATGTCCAAAAAAAGACATGCTATACTATGACGTCAAAAATGTCGTAAAAACGACATGCTCATACTATGATGTCGGAAATGTCCAAAAAAAGACATGCTATACTATGACGTCGAAAATGTCCAAAAAGACATGCTATACTATGACGTCGAAAATTTGGAAAAAAAACCACATGCTACTATGACGTCGAAAATGTCCAAAAAAACGACATCCCATACTATAACGTCGGAAATGTCCACAAAACGACATGCTATACTATGACGTCGAAAATGTCGAAAAAACGACATGCTATACTATGACGTCGGAAATGTCCAAAAAACGACATGCTATACTATGACGTCGAAAATGTCCAAAAAACGATATGCTATACTATGACGTCAAAATTGTCCAAAAAACGATATGCTATACTATGACGTCGAAAATGTCCAAAAAAAGACATGCTATACTATAACGTCGAAAATGTCCAAAAAAAGACATGCTATACTCTGACGTCGAAAATTTCGAAAATACGACATGCTATACTACGATGTCGGAAATGTCCAAAAAAAGACATGCTATAGTATGACGTCGAAAATGTCCAAAAAAACGACATGCTATACTATGATGTCGGAAATGTCCAAAAAAAGACATGCTATACTATGATGTCGAAAATGTCCAAAAAAAACATGCTATACTATGACGTCAAAAATGTCGAAAATACGACATGCTATACTATGATGTCGAAAATGTCTAAAAAACTACATGCTATACTATCACGTCGGAAATGTCCAAAAAACGACATGCTATACTATGACGTCGAAAATTTGGAAAAAAACGACATGCTATACTATGACGTCGGAAATGTCCAAAAAACGACATGCTATACTATCACGTCGAAAATGTCCTAAAAAACGACATCCCATACTATGACGTCGGAAATGTCCACAAACGACATGCTATACTATGACGTCGAAAATGTCCAAAAAAACGACATCCCATACTATGACGTCGGAAATGTCCAAAAAAAGACATGCTATACTATGATGTCGGAAATGTCCAAAAAAAGACATGCTATAGTATGACGTCGAAAATGTCCAAAAAACGACATGCTCATACTATGATGTCGGAAATGTCCAAAAAAAGACATGCTATACTATGACGTCGAAAATGTCCAAAAAGACATGCTATACTATGACGTCGAAAATTTGGAAAAAAAACCACATGCTACTATGACGTCGAAAATGTCCAAAAAAACGACATCCCATACTATAACGTCGGAAATGTCCACAAAACGACATGCTATACTATGACGTCGAAAATGTCGAAAAAACGACATGCTATACTATGACGTCGGAAATGTCCAAAAAACGACATCCTATACTATGACGTCGAAAATGTCCAAAAAACGATATGCTATACTATGACGTCGAAATTGTCCAAAAAACGATATGCTATACTATGACGTCGAAAATGTCCAAGAAAAGACATGCTATACTATACCGTCGAAAATGTCCAAAAAAAGACATGCTATACTCTGACGTCGAAAATTTCGAAAATACGACATGCTATACTACGATGTCGGAAATGTCCAAAAAAAGACATGCTATAGTATGACGTCGAAAATGTCCAAAAAAACGACATGCTATACTATGATGTCGGAAATGTCCAAAAAAAGACATGCTATACTATGATGTCGAAAATGTCCAAAAAAAACATGCTATACTATGACGTAAAAAAATATCGAAAATACGACATGCTATACTATGATGTCGAAAATGTCTAAAAAACTACATGCTATACTATGATGTTGGAAATGTCCAAAAAAGACATACTATACTATGATGTCGAAAATGTCCAAAAAAGACATGCTATACTATGATGTCGAAAATGTCCAAAAAACTACATGCTATACTATGATGTCGGAAATGTCCAAAAAAAGACATGCTATACTATGACGTCGGAAATGTCCAAAAAACGACATGCTATACTATGACGTCGAAAATTTGGAAAAAAACGACATGCTATACTATGACGTCGGAAATGTCCAAAAAACGACATGCTATACTATGACGTCGAAAATGTCCTAAAAAACGACATCCCATACTATGACGTCGGAAATGTCCACAAAACGACATGCTATACTATGACGTCGAAAATGTCCAAAAAAACGACATCCCATACTATGACGTCGGAAATGTCCAAAAAAAGACATGCTATACTATGATGTCGAAAATGTCCAAAAAACGACATGCTATACTATGACTTTGGAAATGTCCAAAAAAAGACATGCTATACTATGACGTCGGAAATGTCCAAAAAACGACATGCTATACGATGATGTCGAAAATGTCCAAAAAAGTACATGCTATACTATGATGTCGGAAATGTCCAAAAAAAGACATGCTATACTATGACGTCGGAAATGTCCAAAAAACGACATGCTATACTATCACGTCGAAAATGTCCAAAAAAAACGACATCCCATACTATAACGTCGGAAATGTCCACAAAACGACATGCTATACTATGACATCGGAAATGTCCAAAAAAAGACATGCTATACTATGACGTCGGAAATGTCCAAAAAACGACATGCTATACTATGACGTCGAAAATGTCGAAAAAACGACATACTATACTATGATGTCGAAAATGTCCAAAAAACTACATGCTATACTATGATGTCGGAAATGTCCAAAAAAACGACATCCCATACTATGATGTCGGAAATGTCCACAAAACGACATGCTATACTATGACGTCGAAAAAGTCCAAAAAAACGACATCCCATACTATGACGTCGGAAATGTCCACAAAACGACATGCTATACTATGACGTCGGAAATGTCCAAAAAACGATATGCTATACTATGACGTCGAAAATGTCCAAAAAACGATATGCTATACTATGACGTCGAAAATGTCCAAAAAACGATATGCTATACTATGACGTCGAAAATGTCCAATAAAAGACATGCTATACTATAACGTCGAAAATGTCCAAAAAAAGACATGCTATACTCTGACGTCGAAAATGTCCAAAAAACGACATGCTATACTATGATGTCGGAAATGTCCAAAAAAAGACATGCTATACTATGACGTCGGAAATGTCCAAAAAACGACATGCTATACTATGACGTCGAAAATGTCGAAAAAACGACATCCCATACTATGACGTCGAAAATGTCCAAAAAAACGACATCCCATACTATAACGTCGGAAATGTCCACAAAACGACATGCTATACTATGACGTCGAAAATGTCGAAAAAACGACATGCTATACTATGACGTCGGAAATGTCCAAAAAACGACATGCTATACTATGACGTCGAAAATGTCCAAAAAACGATATGCTATACTATGACGTCGAAATTGTCCAAAAAACGATATGCTATACTATGACGTCAAAAATGTCCAAAAAAAGACATGCAATACTATAACGTCGAAAATGTCCAAAAAAAGACATGCTATACTCTGACGTCGAAAATTTCGAAAATACGACATGCTATACTACGATGTCGGAAATGTCCAAAAAAAGACATGCTATAGTATGACGTCGAAAATGTCCAAAAAACGACATGCTATACTATGATGTCGGAAATGTCCAAAAAAAGACATGCTATACTATGATGTCGAAAATGTCCAAAAAAAACATGCTATACTATGACGTCAAAAATGTCGAAAATACGACATGCTATACTATGATGTCGAAAATGTCTAAAAAACTACATGCTATACTATGATGTCGGAAATGTCCAAAAAAGACATGCTATACTATGATGTCGAAAATGTCCAAAAAAGACATGCTATACTATGATGTCGAAAATGTCCAAAAAACTACATGCTATACTATGATGTCGGAAATGTCCAAAAAAAGACATGCTATACTATCACGTCGGAAATGTCCAAAAAACGACATGCTATACTATGACGTCGAAAATTTGGAAAAAAACGACATGCTATACTATGACGTCGGAAATGTCCAAAAAACGACATGCTATACTATCACGTCGAAAATGTCCTAAAAAACGACATCCCATACTATGACGTCGGAAAAGTCCACAAAACGACATGCTATACTATGACGTCGAAAATGTCCAAAAAAACGACATCCCATACTATGACGTCGGAAATGTCCAAAAAAAGACATGCTATACTATGATGTCGAAAATGTCCAAAAAACGACATGCTATACTATGACTTTGGAAATGTCCAAAAAAAGACATGCTATACTATGACGTCGGAAATGTCCAAAAAACGACATGCTATACGATGATGTCGAAAATGTCCAAAAAAGTACATGCTATACTATGATGTCGGAAATGTCCAAAAAAAGACATGCTATACTATGACGTCGGAAATGTCCAAAAAACGACATGCTATACTATCACGTCGAAAATGTCCAAAAAAACGACATCCCATACTATAACGTCGGAAATGTCCACAAAACGACATGCTATACTATGACATCGGAAATGTCCAAAAAAAGACATGCTATACTATGACGTCGGAAATGTCCAAAAAACGACATGCTATACTATGACGTCGAAAATGTCGAAAAAAACGACATACTATACTATGATGTCGAAAATGTCCAAAAAACTACATGCTATACTATGATGTCGGAAATGTCCAAAAAAACGACATCCCATACTATGATGTCGGAAATGTCCACAAAACGACATGCTATACTATGACGTCGAAAAAGTCCAAAAAAACGACATCCCATACTATGACGTAGGAAATGTCCACAAAACGACATGCTATGCTATGACGTCGGAAATGTCCAAAAAACGATATGCTATACTATGACGTCGAAAATGTCCAAAAAACGATATGCTATACTATGACGTCGAAAATGTCCAAAAAAAGACATGCTATACTATAACGTCGAAAATGTCCAAAAAAAGACATGCTATACTCTGACGTCGAAAATTTCGAAAATACGACATGCTATACTACGATGTCGGAAATGTCCAAAAAAAGACATGCTATAGTATGACGTCGAAAATGTCCAAAAAACGACATGCTATACTATGATGTCGGAAATGTCCAAAAAAAGACATGCTATACTATGACGTCGAAAATGTCCAAAAAAAGACATGCTATACTATGACGTCAAAAATGTCGTAAAAACGACATGCTCATACTATGATGTCGGAAATGTCCAAAAAAAGACATGCTATACTATGACGTCGAAAATGTCCAAAAAGACATGCTATACTATGACGTCGAAAATTTGGAAAAAAAACCACATGCTACTATGACGTCGAAAATGTCCAAAAAAACGACATCCCATACTATAACGTCGGAAATGTCCACAAAACGACATGCTATACTATGACGTCGAAAATGTCGAAAAAAACGACATGCTATACTATGACGTCGGAAATGTCCAAAAAACGACATGCTATACTATGACGTCGAAAATGTCCAAAAAACGATATGCTATACTATGACGTCAAAATTGTCCAAAAAACGATATGCTATACTATGACGTCGAAAATGTCCAAAAAAAGACATGCTATACTATAACGTCGAAAATGTCCAAAAAAAGACATGCTATACTCTGACGTCGAAAATTTCGAAAATACGACATGCTATACTACGATGTCGGAAATGTCCAAAAAAAGACATGCTATAGTATGACGTCGAAAATGTCCAAAAAACGACATGCTATACTATGATGTCGGAAATGTCCAAAAAAAGACATGCTATACTATGATGTCGAAAATGTCCAAAAAAAACATGCTATACTATGACGTCAAAAATGTCGAAAATACGACATGCTATACTATGATGTCGAAAATGTCTAAAAAACTACATGCTATACTATCACGTCGGAAATGTCCAAAAAACGACATGCTATACTATGACGTCGAAAATTTGGAAAAAAACGACATGCTATACTATGACGTCGGAAATGTCCAAAAAACGACATGCTATACTATCACGTCGAAAATGTCCTAAAAAACGACATCCCATACTATGACGTCGGAAATGTCCACAAACGACATGCTATACTATGACGTCGAAAATGTCCAAAAAAACGACATCCCATACTATGACGTCGGAAATGTCCAAAAAAAGACATGCTATACTATGATGTCGAAAATGTCCAAAAAACGACATGCTATACTATGACTTTGGAAATGTCCAAAAAAAGACATGCTATACTATGACGTCGGAAATGTCCAAAAAACGACATGCTATACGATGATGTCGAAAATGTCCAAAAAAGTACATGCTATACTATGATGTCGGAAATGTCCAAAAAAAGACATGCTATACTATGACGTCGGAAATGTCCAAAAAAACGACATGCTATACTATCACGTCGAAAATGTCCAAAAAAAACGACATCCCATACTATAAACGTCGGAAATGTCCACAAAACGACATGCTATACTATGACATCGGAAATGTCCAAAAAAAGACATGCTATACTATGACGTCGGAAATGTCCAAAAAACGACATGCTATACTATGACGTCGAAAATGTCGAAAAAACGACATACTATACTATGATGTCGAAAATGTCCAAAAAACTACATGCTATACCAGGGGTGGGCAACTCCAGGCCTCGAGGGCCGGTCTCCTGCAACTTTTAGATGCATCTCTACTTCAACACACCTGAGTCAAATAATGAGGTCATTAGCAGGACTCTGGAGAACTTGATTGAACTTAGGAGGTGATTCAGCTGTTGGATTCAAGTGTGTTGGACCAGGGAGACATCCAAGAGTTGCAGGACACCGGCCCTCAAGGACCAGGATTGCCCACCCCTGTGCTATACTATGATGTCGGAAATGTCCAAAAAAACGACATCCCATACTATGATGTCGGAAATGTCCACAAAACGACATGCTATACTATGACGTCGAAAAAGTCCAGAAAAACGACATCCCATACTATGACGTCGGAAATGTCCACAAAACGACATGCTATACTATGACGTCGGAAATGTCCAAAAAACGATATGCTATACTATGACGTCGAAAATGTCCAAAAAACGATATGCTATACTATGACGTCGAAAATGTCCAAAAAAAGACATGCTATACTATAACGTCGAAAATGTCCAAAAAAAGACATGCTATACTCTGACGTCGAAAATTTCGAAAATACGACATGCTATACTACGATGTCGGAAATGTCCAAAAAAAGACATGCTATAGTATGACGTCGAAAATGTCCAAAAAACGACATGCTATACTATGATGTCGGAAATGTCCAAAAAAAGACATGCTATACTATGACGTCGAAAATGTCCAAAAAAAGACATGCTATACTATGACGTCAAAAATGTCGAAAATACGACATGCTATACTATGACGTCGGAAATGTCCAAAAAAAGACATGCTATACTATGACATCGGAAATGTCCAAAAAAAGACATGCTATACTATGACGTCGGAAATGTCCAACAAAAGACATGCTATACTATGACGTCGGAAATGTCCAAAAAAAGACATGCTATACTATGACGTCGAAAATGTCCAAAAAACGATATGCTATACTATGACGTCGAAAATGTCCAAAAAAAGACATGCTATACTATAACGTCGAAAATGTCCAAAAAAAGACATGCTATACTCTGACGTCAAAAATTTCGAAAATACGACATGCTATACTACGATGTCGGAAATGTCCAAAAAAAGACATGCTATAGTATGACGTCGAAAATGTCCAAAAAACGACATGCTATACTATGATGTCGGAAATGTCCAAAAAAAGACATGCTATACTATGACGTCGAAAATGTCGAAAAAACGACATACTATACTATGATGTCGAAAATGTCCAAAAAACTACATGCTATACTATGATGTCGGAAATGTCCAAAAAAACGAAATCCCATACTATGATGTCGGAAATGTCCACAAAACGACATGCTATACTATGACGTCGAAAATGTCCAAAAAAAGACATGCTATACTATGACTTTGGAAATGTCCAAAAAAAGACATGCTATACTCTGACGTCGAAAATTTCGAAAATACGACATGCTATACTACGATGTCGGAAATGTCCAAAAAAAGACATGCTATAGTATGACGTCGAAAATGTCCAAAAAACGACATGCTATACTATGATGTCGGAAATGTCCAAAAAAAGACATGCTATACTATGACTTTGGAAATGTCCAAAAAAAGACATGCTATACTATGACGTCGAAAATGTCCAAAAAACGATATGCTACACTATGATGTCGAAAATGTCGTAAAAACGACATGCTCATACTATGATGTCGGAAATGTCCAAAAAAAGACATGCTATACTATGACGTCGAAAATGTCCAAAAAGACATGCTATACTATGACGTCGAAAATTTGGAAAAAAACCACATGCTACTATGACGTCGAAAATGTCCAAAAAAACGACATCCCATACTATAACGTAGGAAATGTCCACAAAACGACATGCTATACTATGACGTCGAAAATGTCGAAAAAACGACATGCTATACTATGACGTCGGAAATGTCCAAAAAACGACATGCTATACTATGACGTCGAAAATGTCCAAAAAACGATATGCTATACTATGACGTCGAAAATGTCCAAAAAACGATATGCTATACTATGACGTCGAAAATGTCCAAAAAAAGACATGCTATACTATAACGTCGAAAATGTCCAAAAAAAGACATGCTATACTCTGACGTCGAAAATTTCGAAAATACGACATGCTATACTACGATGTCGGAAATGTCCAAAAAAAGACATGCTATAGTATGACGTCGAAAATGTCCAAAAAACGACATGCTATACTATGATGTCGGAAATGTCCAAAAAAAGACATGCTATACTATGATGTCGAAAATGTCCAAAAAAAACATGCTATACTATGACGTCAAAAATGTCGAAAATACGACATGCTATACTATGATGTCGAAAATGTCTAAAAAACTACATGCTATACTATGATGTCGGAAATGTCCAAAAAAGACATGCTATACTATGATGTCGGAAATGTCCAAAAAAAGACATGCTATACTATGACGTCGGAAATGTCCAAAAAACGACATGCTATACTATCACGTCGAAAATGTCCAAAAAAACGACATCCCATACTATGACGTCGGAAATGTGCACAAAACGACATGCTATACTATGACGTCGAAAATGTCCAAAAAAACGACATCCCATACTATGACGTCGGAAATGTCCAAAAAAAGACATGCTATACTATGACGTCGGAAATGTCCAAAAAACGACATGCTATACTATCACGTCGAAAATGTCCAAAAAAACGACATCCCATACTATGACGTCGGAAATGTGCACAAAACGACATGCTATACTATGACGTCGAAAATGTCCAAAAAAACGACATCCCATACTATGACGTCGGAAATGTCCAAAAAAAGACATGCTATACTATGATGTCGAAAATGTCCAAAAAACGACATGCTATACTATGACTTTGGAAATGTCCAAAAAAAGACATGCTATACTATGACGTCGAAAATGTCCAAAAAAAACATGCTATACTATGACGTCAAAAATGTCGAAAATACGACATGCTATACTATGATGTCGAAAATGTCTAAAAAACTACATGCTATACTATGATGTCGGAAATGTCCAAAAAAGACATGCTATACTATGACGTCGAAAATGTCCAAAAAGACATGCTATACTATGACGTCGAAAATTTGGAAAAAAACCACATGCTACTATGACGTCGAAAATGTCCAAAAAAACGACATCCCATACTATAACGTCGGAAATGTCCACAAAACGACATGCTATACTATGACGTCGAAAATGTCGAAAAAACGACATGCTATACTATGACGTCGGAAATGTCCAAAAAAGACATGCTATACTATGACGTCGAAAATGTCCAAAAAACGATATGCTATACTATGACGTCGAAATTGTCCAAAAAACGATATGCTATACTATGACGTCGGAAATCTCCAAAAAAAGACATGCTATACTATAACGTCGAAAATGTCCAAAAAAAGACATGCTATACTCTGACGTCGAAAATTTCGAAAATACGACATGCTATACTACGATGTCGGAAATGTCCAAAAAAAGACATGCTATAGTATGACGTCGAAAATGTCCAAAAAACGACATGCTATACTATGATGTCGGAAATGTCCAAAAAAAGACATGCTATACTATGATGTCGAAAATGTCCAAAAAAAACATGCTATACTATGACGTCGAAAATGTCGAAAATACGACATGCTATACTATGATGTCGAAAATGTCTAAAAAACTACATGCTATACTATGATGTCGGAAATGTCCAAAAAAGACATGCTATACTATGATGTCGAAAATGTCCAAAAAACTACATGCTATACTATGATGTCGGAAATGTCCAAAAAAAGACATGCTATACTATGACGTCGGAAATGTCCAAAAAACGACATGCTATACTATGACGTCGAAAATTTGGAAAAAAACGACATGCTATACTATGACGTCGGAAATGTCCAAAAAACGACATGCTATACTATCACGTCGAAAATGTCCAAAAAAACGACATCCCATACTATGACGTCGGAAATGTCCACAAAACGACATGCTATACTATAACGTCGAAAATGTCCAAAAAAAGACATGCTATACTCTGACGTCGAAAATTTCGAAAATACGACATGCTATACTACGATGTCGGAAATGTCCAAAAAAACGACATCCCATACTATGATGTCGGAAATGTCCACAAAACGACATGCTATACTATGACGTCGAAAAAGTCCAAAAAAACGACATCCCATACTATGACGTCGGAAATGTCCACAAAACGACATGCTATACTATGACGTCGGAAATGTCCAAAAAACGATATGCTATACTATGACGTCGAAAATGTCCAAAAAACGATATGCTATACTATGACGTCGAAAATGTCCAAAAAACGACATGCTATACTATGACTTTGGAAATGTCCAACAAAAGACATGCTATACTATGACGTCGAAAATGTCCAAAAAAAGACATACTATACTATGACTTTGGAAATGTCCAAAAAAAGACATGCTATACTATGACGTCGAAAATGTCCAAAAAACGACATGCTATACTATGATGTCGGAAATGTCCAAAAAAAGACATGCTATACTATGATGTCGAAAATGTCCAAGAAACGACATGCTATACTATGACTTTGGAAATGTCCAAAAAAAGACATGCTATACTATGACGTCGGAAATGTCCAAAAAACGACATGCTATACTATGATGTCGAAAATGTCCAAAAAAAGACATGCTATACTATAACGTCGAAAATGTCCAAAAAAAGACATGCTATACTCTGACGTCGAAAATTTCGAAAATACGACATGCTATACTACGATGTCGGAAATGTCCAAAAAAAGACATGCTATAGTATGACGTCGAAAATGTCCAAAAAACGACATGCTATACTATGATGTCGGAAAATGTCCAAAAAAAGACATGCTATACTATGATGTCGAAAATGTCCAAAAAAAACATGCTATACTATGACGTCGAAAATGTCGAAAATACGACATGCTATACTATGATGTCGAAAATGTCTAAAAAACTACATGCTATACTATGATGTCGGAAATGTCCAAAAAAGACATGCTATACTATGATGTCGAAAATGTCCAAAAAACTACATGCTATACTATGATGTCGGAAATGTCCAAAAAAAGACATGCTATACTATGACGTCGGAAATGTCCAAAAAACGACATGCTATACTATGACGTCGAAAATTTGGAAAAAAACGACATGCTATACTATGACGTCGGAAATGTCCAAAAAACGACATGCTATACTATCACGTCGAAAATGTCCAAAAAAACGACATCCCATACTATGACGTCGGAAATGTCCACAAAACGACATGCTATACTATAACGTCGAAAATGTCCAAAAAAAGACATGCTATACTCTGACGTCGAAAATTTCGAAAATACGACATGCTATACTACTATGTCGGAAATGTCCAAAAAAACGACATCCCATACTATGATGTCGGAAATGTCCACAAAACGACATGCTATACTATGACGTCGAAAAAGTCCAAAAAAACGACATCCCATACTATGACGTCGGAAATGTCCACAAAACGACATGCTATACTATGACGTCGGAAATGTCCAAAAAACGATATGCTATACTATGACGTCGAAAATGTCCAAAAAACGATATGCTATACTATGACGTCAAAAATGTCCAAAAAACGACATGCTATACTATGACTTTGGAAATGTCCAACAAAAGACATGCTATACTATGACGTCGAAAATGTCCAAAAAAAGACATACTATACTATGACTTTGGAAATGTCCAAAAAAAGACTTGCTATACTATGACGTCGAAAATGTCCAAAAAACGACATGCTATACTATGATGTCGGAAATGTCCAAAAAAAGACATGCTATACTATGATGTCGAAAATGTCCAAGAAACGACATGCTATACTATGACTTTGGAAATGTCCAAAAAAAGACATGCTATACTATGACGTCGGAAATGTCCAAAAAACGACATGCTATACTATGATGTCGAAAATGTCCAAAAAACTACATGCTATACTATGATGTCGGAAATGTCCAAAAAACGACATGCTATACTATCACGTCGAAAATGTCCAAAAAAACGACATCCCATACTATAACGTCGGAAATGTCCACAAAACGACATGCTATATATTGACGTCGAAAATGTCAAAAAAACGACATGCTATACTATGACGTCGGAAATGTCCAAAAAAACGATATCCTATACTATGACGTCGAAAATGTCCAAAAAAAGACATGCTATACTATGACTTTGGAAATGTCCAAAAAAAGACATGCTATACTATGACGTCGAAAATGTCCAAAAAACGATATGCTACACTATGATGTCGAAAATGTCGTAAAAACGACATGCTCATACTATGATGTCGGAAATGTCCAAAAAAAGACATGCTATACTATGACGTCGAAAATGTCCAAAAAGACATGCTATACTATGACGTCGAAAATTTGAAAAAAAACCACATGCTACTATGACGTCGAAAATGTCCAAAAAAAACGACATCCCATACTATAACGTCGGAAATGTCCGCAAAACGACATGCTATACTATGACGTCGAAAATGTCGAAAAAACGACATGCTATACTATGACGTCGGAAATGTCCAAAAAACGACATGCTATACTATGACGTCGAAAATGTCCAAAAAACGATATGCTATACTATGACGTCGAAAATGTCCAAAAAACGATATGCTATACTATGACGTCGAAAATGTCCAAAAAAAGACATGCTATACTATAACGTCGAAAATGTCCAAAAAAAGACATGCTATACTCTGACGTCGAAAATTTCGAAAATACGACATGCTATACTACGATGTCGGAAATGTCCAAAAAAAGACATGCTATAGTATGACGTCGAAAATGTCCAAAAAACGACATGCTATACTATGATGTCGGAAATGTCCAAAAAAAGACATGCTATACTATGATGTCGAAAATGTCCAAAAAAAACATGCTATACTATGACGTCAAAAATGTCGAAAATACGACATGCTATACTATGATGTCGAAAATGTCTAAAAAACTACATGCTATACTATGATGTCGGAAATGTCCAAAAAAGACATGCTATACTATGATGTCGAAAATGTCCAAAAAACTACATGCTATACTATGATGTCGGAAATGTCCAAAAAAAGACATGCTATACTATGACGTCGGAAATGTCCAAAGAACGACATGCTATACTATCACGTCGAAAATGTCCAAAAAAACGACATCCCATACTATGACGTCGGAAATGTCCAAAAAAGACATGCTATACTATGATGTCGAAAATGTCCAAAAAACTACATGCTATACTATGATGTCGGAAATGTCCAAAAAAAGACATGCTATACTATGACGTCGGAAATGTCCAAAAAACGACATGCTATACTATCACGTCGAAAATGTCCAAAAAAACGACATCCCATACTATGACGTCGGAAATGTCCACAAAACGACATGCTATACTATGACGTCAAAAATGTCCAAAAAAACGACATCCCATACTATGACGTCGGAAATGTCCAAAAAAAGACATGCTATACTATGATGTCGAAAATGTCCAAAAAACGACATGCTATACTATGACTTTGGAAATGTCCAAAAAAAGACATGCTATACTATGACGTCGAAAATGTCCAAAAAAAACATGCTATACTATGACGTCAAAAATGTCGAAAATACGACATGCTATACTATGATGTCGAAAATGTCTAAAAAACTACATGCTATACTATGATGTCGGAAATGTCCAAAAAAGACATGCTATACTATGACGTCGAAAATGTCCAAAAAGACATGCTATACTATGACGTCGAAAATTTGGAAAAAAACCACATGCTACTATGACGTCGAAAATGTCCAAAAAAACGACATCCCATACTATAACGTCGGAAATGTCCACAAAACGACATGCTATACTATGACGTCGAAAATGTCGAAAATACGACATGCTATACTACGATGTCGGAAATGTCCAAAAAAAGACATGCTATAGTATGACGTCGAAAATGTCCAAAAAACGACATGCTATACTATGATGTCGGAAATGTCCAAAAAAAGACATGCTATACTATGATGTCGAAAATGTCCAAAAAAAACATGCTATACTATGACGTCGAAAATGTCGAAAATACGACATGCTATACTATGATGTCGAAAATGTCTAAAAAACTACATGCTATACTATGATGTCGGAAATGTCCAAAAAAGACATGCTATACTATGATGTCGAAAATGTCCAAAAAACTACATGCTATACTATGATGTCGGAAATGTCCAAAAAAAGACATGCTATACTATGACGTCGGAAATGTCCAAAAAACGACATGCTATACTATGACGTCGAAAATTTGGAAAAAAACGACATGCTATACTATGACGTCGGAAATGTCCACAAAACGACATGCTATACTATGACGTCGAAAATGTCCAAAAAAACGACATCCCATACTATGACGTCGGAAATGTCCACAAAACGACATGCTATACTATGACGTCGGAAATGTCCAAAAAACGATATGCTATACTATGACGTCGAAAATGTCCAAAAAACGATATGCTATACTATGACGTCGAAAATGTCCATTAAACGACATGCTATACTATGACTTTGGAAATGTCCAACAAAAGACATGTTATACTATGACGTCGAAAATGTCCAAAAAAAGACATACTATACTATGACTTTGGAAATGTCCAAAAAAAGACATGCTATACTATGACGTCGAAAATGTCCAAAAAACGACATGCTATACTATGATGTCGGAAATGTCCAAAAAAAGACATGCTATACTATGATGTCGAAAATGTCCAAGAAACGACATGCTATACTATGACTTTGGAAATGTCCAAAAAAAGACATGCTATACTATGACGTCGGAAATGTCCAAAAAACGACATGCTATACTATGATGTCGAAAATGTCCAAAAAACTACATGCTATACTATGATGTCGGAAATGTCCAAAAAACGACATGCTATACTATCACGTCGAAAATGTCCAAAAAAACGACATCCCATACTATAACGTCGGAAATGTCCACAAAACGACATGCTATATATTGACGTCGAAAATGTCGAAAAAACGACATGCTATACTATGACGTCGGAAATGTCCAAAAAACGATATCCTATACTATGACGTCGAAAATGTCCAAAAAAAGACATGCTATACTATGACTTTGGAAATGTCCAAAAAAAGACATGCTATACTATGACGTCGAAAATGTCCAAAAAACGATATGCTACACTATGATGTCGAAAATGTCGTAAAAACGACATGCTCATACTATGATGTCGGAAATGTCCAAAAAAAGACATGCTATACTATGACGTCGAAAATGTCCAAAAAGACATGCTATACTATGACGTCGAAAATTTGGAAAAAAACCACATGCTACTATGACGTCGAAAATGTCCAAAAAAACGACATCCCATACTATAACGTCGGAAATGTCCAAAAAGACATGCTATACTATGACGTCGAAAATTTGGAAAAAAACCACATGCTACTATGACGTCGAAAATGTCCAAAAAAACGACATCCCATACTATAACGTCGGAAATGTCCAAAAAACGACATGCTATACTATGATGTCGAAAATGTCCAAAAAACTACATGCTATACTATGATGTCGGAAATGTCCAAAAAACGACATGCTATACTATCACGTCGAAAATGTCCAAAAAAACGACATCCCATACTATAACGTCGGAAATGTCCACAAAACGACATGCTATATATTGACGTCGAAAATGTCGAAAAAACGACATGCTATACTATGACGTCGGAAATGTCCAAAAAACGATATCCTATACTATGACGTCGAAAATGTCCAAAAAAAGACATGCTATACTATGACTTTGGAAATGTCCAAAAAAAGACATGCTATACTATGACGTCGAAAATGTCCAAAAAACGATATGCTACACTATGATGTCGAAAATGTCGTAAAAACGACATGCTCATACTATGATGTCGGAAATGTCCAAAAAAAGACATGCTATACTATGACGTCGAAAATGTCCAAAAAGACATGCTATACTATGACGTCGAAAATTTGGAAAAAAAACCACATGCTACTATGACGTCGAAAATGTCCAAAAAAACGACATCCCATACTATAACGTCGGAAATGTCCACAAAACGACATGCTATACTATGACGTCGAAAATGTCGAAAAAACGACATGCTATACTATGACGTCGGAAATGTCCAAAAAACGACATGCTATACTATGACGTCGAAAATGTCCAAAAAACGATATGCTATACTATGACGTCGAAAATGTCCAAAAAACGATATGCTATACTATGACGTCGAAAATGTCCAAAAAAAGACATGCTATACTATAACGTCGAAAATGTCCAAAAAAAGACATGCTATACTCTGACGTCGAAAATTTCGAAAATACGACATGCTATACTACGATGTCGGAAATGTCCAAAAAAAGACATGCTATAGTATGACGTCGAAAATGTCCAAAAAACGACATGCTATACTATGATGTCGGAAATGTCCAAAAAAAGACATGCTATACTATGATGTCGAAAATGTCCAAAAAAAACATGCTATACTATGACGTCAAAAATGTCGAAAATACGACATGCTATACTATGATGTCGAAAATGTCTAAAAAACTACATGCTATACTATGATGTCGGAAATGTCCAAAAAAGACATGCTATACTATGATGTCGAAAATGTCCAAAAAACTACATGCTATACTATGATGTCGGAAATGTCCAAAAAAAGACATGCTATACTATGACGTCGGAAATGTCCAAAAAACGACATGCTATACTATCACGTCGAAAATGTCCAAAAAAACGACATCCCATACTATGACGTCGGAAATGTCCACAAAACGACATGCTATACTATGACGTCGAAAATGTCCAAAAAAACGACATCCCATACTATGACGTCGGAAATGTCCAAAAAAAGACATGCTATACTATGATGTCGAAAATGTCCAAAAAACGACATGCTATACTATGACTTTGGAAATGTCCAAAAAAAGACATGCTATACTATGACGTCGAAAATGTCCAAAAAAAAACATGCTATACTATGACGTCAAAAATGTCGAAAATACGACATGCTATACTATGATGTCGAAAATGTCTAAAAAACTACATGCTATACTATGATGTCGGAAATGTCCAAAAAAGACATGCTATACTATGACGTCGAAAATGTCCAAAAAGACATGCTATACTATGACGTCGAAAATTTGGAAAAAAAACCACATGCTACTATGACGTCGAAAATGTCCAAAAAAACGACATCCCATACTATAACGTCGGAAATGTCCACAAAACGACATGCTATACTATGACGTCGAAAATGTCGAAAAAAACGACATGCTATACTATGACGTCGGAAATGTCCAAAAAAGACATGCTATACTATGACGTCGAAAATGTCCAAAAAACGATATGCTATACTATGACGTCGAAATTGTCCAAAAAACGATATGCTATACTATGACGTCGGAAATCTCCAAAAAAAGACATGCTATACTATAACGTCGAAAATGTCCAAAAAAAGACATGCTATACTCTGACGTCGAAAATTTCGAAAATACGACATGCTATACTACGATGTCGGAAATGTCCAAAAAAAGACATGCTAAAGTATGACGTCGAAAATGTCCAAAAAACGACATGCTATACTATGATGTCGGAAATGTCCAAAAAAAGACATGCTATACTATGATGTCGAAAATGTCCAAAAAAAACATGCTATACTATGACGTCGAAAATGTCGAAAATACGACATGCTATACTATGATGTCGAAAATGTCTAAAAAACTACATGCTATACTATGATGTCGGAAATGTCCAAAAAAGACATGCTATACTATGATGTCGAAAATGTCCAAAAAAACTACATGCTATACTATGATGTCGGAAATGTCCAAAAAAAGACATGCTATACTATGACGTCGGAAATGTCCAAAAAACGACATGCTATACTATGACGTCGAAAATTTGGAAAAAAAACGACATGCTATACTATGACGTCGGAAATGTCCAAAAAACGACATGCTATACTATCACGTCGAAAATGTCCAAAAAAACGACATCCCATACTATGACGTCGGAAATGTCCACAAAACGACATGCTATACTATAACGTCGAAAATGTCCAAAAAAAGACATGCTATACTCTGACGTCGAAAATTTCGAAAATACGACATGCTATACTACGATGTCGGAAATGTCCAAAAAAACGACATCCCATACTATGATGTCGGAAATGTCCACAAAACGACATGCTATACTATGACGTCGAAAAAGTCCAAAAAAACGACATCCCATACTATGACGTCGGAAATGTCCACAAAACGACATGCTATACTATGACGTCGGAAATGTCCAAAAAACGATATGCTATACTATGACGTCGAAAATGTCCAAAAAACGATATGCTATACTATGACGTCGAAAATGTCCAAAAAACGACATGCTATACTATGACATTGGAAATGTCCAACAAAAGACATGCTATACTATGACGTCGAAAATGTCCAAAAAAAGACATACTATACTATGACTTTGGAAATGTCCAAAAAAAGACATGCTATACTATGACGTCGAAAATGTCCAAAAAACGACATGCTATACTATGACGTCGAAAATGTCCAAAAAAACGACATCCCATACTATAACGTCGGAAATGTCCACAAAACGACATGCTATACTATGACGTCGAAAATGTCGAAAAAACGACATGCTATACTATGACGTCGAAAATGTCCAAAAAAAACGACATCCCATACTATAACGTCGGAAATGTCCACAAAACGACATGCTATACTATGACGTCGAAAATGTCCAAAAAAACGACATCCCATACTATAACGTCGAAAATGTCCAAAAAACGACATGCTATACTATGACGTCGAAAATGTCCAAAAAAACGACATCCCATACTATAACGTCGGAAATGTCCACAAAACGACATGCTATACTATGACGTCGGAAATGTCCAAAAAAGACATGCTATACTATGACGTCGAAAATGTCCAAAAAACGATATGCTATACTATGACGTCGAAATTGTCCAAAAAACGATATGCTATACTATGACGTCGGAAATCTCCAAAAAAAGACATGCTATACTATAACGTCGAAAATGTCCAAAAAAGACATGCTATACTCTGACGTCGAAAATTTCGAAAATACGACATGCTATACTACGATGTCGGAAATGTCCAAAAAAAGACATGCTATAGTATGACGTCGAAAATGTCCAAAAAACGACATGCTATACTATGATGTCGGAAATGTCCAAAAAAAGACATGCTATACTATGATGTCGAAAATGTCCAAAAAAACATGCTATACTATGACGTCGAAAATGTCGAAAATACGACATGCTATACTATGATGTCGAAAATGTCTAAAAAACTACATGCTATACTATGATGTCGGAAATGTCCAAAAAAGACATGCTATACTATGATGTCGAAAATGTCCAAAAAACTACATGCTATACTATGATGTCGGAAATGTCCAAAAAAAGACATGCTATACTCTGACGTCGAAAATTTCGAAAATACGACATGCTATACTACGATGTCGGAAATGTCCAAAAAAACGACATGCTATACTATAACGTCGAAAATGTCCAAAAAAAGACATGCTATACTCTGACGTCGAAAATTTCGAAAATACGACATGCTATACTACGATGTCGGAAATGTCCAAAAAAACGACATCCCATACTATGATGTCGGAAATGTCCACAAAACGACATGCTATACTATGACGTCGAAAAAGTCCAAAAAAACGACATCCCATACTATGACGTCGGAAATGTCCACAAAACGACATGCTATACTATGACGTCGGAAATGTCCAAAAAACGATATGCTATACTATGACGTCGAAAATGTCCAAAAAACGATATGCTATACTATGACGTCGAAAATGTCCAAAAAACGACATGCTATACTATGACATTGGAAATGTCCAACAAAAGACATGCTATACTATGACGTCGAAAATGTCCAAAAAAAGACATACTATACTATGACTTTGGAAATGTCCAAAAAAAGACATGCTATACTATGACGTCGAAAATGTCCAAAAAACGACATGCTATACTATGACGTCGAAAATGTCCAAAAAAACGACATCCCATACTATAACGTCGGAAATGTCCACAAAACGACATGCTATACTATGACGTCGGAAATGTCCAAAAAAGACATGCTATACTATGACGTCGAAAATGTCCAAAAAACGATATGCTATACTATGACGTCGAAATTGTCCAAAAAACGATATGCTATACTATGACGTCGGAAATCTCCAAAAAAAGACATGCTATACTATAACGTCGAAAATGTCCAAAAAAGACATGCTATACTCTGACGTCGAAAATTTCGAAAATACGACATGCTATACTACGATGTCGGAAATGTCCAAAAAAAGACATGCTATAGTATGACGTCGAAAATGTCCAAAAAACGACATGCTATACTATGATGTCGGAAATGTCCAAAAAAAGACATGCTATACTATGATGTCGAAAATGTCCAAAAAAACATGCTATACTATGACGTCGAAAATGTCGAAAATACGACATGCTATACTATGATGTCGAAAATGTCTAAAAAACTACATGCTATACTATGATGTCGGAAATGTCCAAAAAAGACATGCTATACTATGATGTCGAAAATGTCCAAAAAACTACATGCTATACTATGATGTCGGAAATGTCCAAAAAAGACATGCTATACTATGACGTCGGAAATGTCCAAAAAACGACATGCTATACTATGACGTCGAAAATTTGGAAAAAAACGACATGCTATACTATGACGTCGGAAATGTCCAAAAAACGACATGCTATACTATCACGTCGAAAATGTCCAAAAAAACGACATCCCATACTATGACGTCGGAAATGTCCAAAAAAAGACATGCTATACTATGACGTCGAAAATGTCCAAAAAACGACATGCTATACTATGATGTCGGAAATGTCCAAAAAAAGACATGCTATACTATGACTTTGGAAATGTCCAAAAAAAGACATGCTATACTATGACGTCGAAAATGTCCAAAAAAAACGACATCCCATACTATAACGTCGGAAATGTCCACAAAACGACATGCTATACTATGACGTCGAAAATGTCCAAAAAAACGACATCCCATACTATAACGTCGAAAATGTCCAAAAAACGACATGCTATACTATGACGTCGAAAATGTCCAAAAAAACGACATCCCATACTATAACGTCGGAAATGTCCACAAAACGACATGCTATACTATGACGTCGGAAATGTCCAAAAAAGACATGCTATACTATGACGTCGAAAATGTCCAAAAAACGATATGCTATACTATGACGTCGAAATTGTCCAAAAAACGATATGCTATACTATGACGTCGGAAATCTCCAAAAAAAGACATGCTATACTATAACGTCGAAAATGTCCAAAAAAGACATGCTATACTCTGACGTCGAAAATTTCGAAAATACGACATGCTATACTACGATGTCGGAAATGTCCAAAAAAAGACATGCTATAGTATGACGTCGAAAATGTCCAAAAAACGACATGCTATACTATGATGTCGGAAATGTCCAAAAAAAGACATGCTATACTATGATGTCGAAAATGTCCAAAAAAACATGCTATACTATGACGTCGAAAATGTCGAAAATACGACATGCTATACTATGATGTCGAAAATGTCTAAAAAACTACATGCTATACTATGATGTCGGAAATGTCCAAAAAAGACATGCTATACTATGATGTCGAAAATGTCCAAAAAACTACATGCTATACTATGATGTCGGAAATGTCCAAAAAAAGACATGCTATACTCTGACGTCGAAAATTTCGAAAATACGACATGCTATACTACGATGTCGGAAATGTCCAAAAAAAACGACATGCTATACTATAACGTCGAAAATGTCCAAAAAAAGACATGCTATACTCTGACGTCGAAAATTTCGAAAATACGACATGCTATACTACGATGTCGGAAATGTCCAAAAAAACGACATCCCATACTATGATGTCGGAAATGTCCACAAAACGACATGCTATACTATGACGTCGAAAAAGTCCAAAAAAAACGACATCCCATACTATGACGTCGGAAATGTCCACAAAACGACATGCTATACTATGACGTCGGAAATGTCCAAAAAACGATATGCTATACTATGACGTCGAAAATGTCCAAAAAACGATATGCTATACTATGACGTCGAAAATGTCCAAAAAACGACATGCTATACTATGACATTGGAAATGTCCAACAAAAGACATGCTATACTATGACGTCGAAAATGTCCAAAAAAAGACATACTATACTATGACTTTGGAAATGTCCAAAAAAAGACATGCTATACTATGACGTCGAAAATGTCCAAAAAACGACATGCTATACTATGACGTCGAAAATGTCCAAAAAAACGACATCCCATACTATAACGTCGGAAATGTCCACAAAACGACATGCTATACTATGACGTCGAAAATGTCGAAAAAACGACATGCTATACTATGACGTCGAAAATGTCCAAAAAAACGACATCCCATACTATAACGTCGGAAATGTCCACAAAACGACATGCTATACTATGACGTCGAAAATGTCCAAAAAAACGACATCCCATACTATAACGTCGAAAATGTCCAAAAAACGACATGCTATACTATGACGTCGAAAATGTCCAAAAAAACGACATCCCATACTATAACGTCGGAAATGTCCACAAAACGACATGCTATACTATGACGTCGGAAATGTCCAAAAAAGACATGCTATACTATGACGTCGAAAATGTCCAAAAAACGATATGCTATACTATGACGTCGAAATTGTCCAAAAAACGATATGCTATACTATGACGTCGGAAATCTCCAAAAAAAGACATGCTATACTATAACGTCGAAAATGTCCAAAAAAGACATGCTATACTCTGACGTCGAAAATTTCGAAAATACGACATGCTATACTACGATGTCGGAAATGTCCAAAAAAGACATGCTATAGTATGACGTCGAAAATGTCCAAAAAACGACATGCTATACTATGATGTCGGAAATGTCCAAAAAAAGACATGCTATACTATGATGTCGAAAATGTCCAAAAAAACATGCTATACTATGACGTCGAAAATGTCGAAAATACGACATGCTATACTATGATGTCGAAAATGTCTAAAAAACTACATGCTATACTATGATGTCGGAAATGTCCAAAAAAGACATGCTATACTATGATGTCGAAAATGTCCAAAAAACTACATGCTATACTATGATGTCGGAAATGTCCAAAAAAAGACATGCTATACTATGACGTCGGAAATGTCCAAAAAACGACATGCTATACTATGACGTCGAAAATTTGGAAAAAAACGACATGCTATACTATGACGTCGGAAATGTCCAAAAAACGACATGCTATACTATCACGTCGAAAATGTCCAAAAAAACGACATCCCATACTATGACGTCGGAAATGTCCAAAAAAAGACATGCTATACTATGACGTCGAAAATGTCCAAAAAACGACATGCTATACTATGATGTCGGAAATGTCCAAAAAAAGACATGCTATACTATAACGTCGGAAATGTCCACAAAACGACATGCTATACTATGACGTCGAAAATGTCGAAAAAACGACATGCTATACTATGACGTCGAAAATGTCCAAAAAAACGACATCCCATACTATAACGTCGGAAATGTCCACAAAACGACATGCTATACTATGACGTCGAAAATGTCGAAAAAACGACATGCTATACTATGACGTCGGAAATGTCCAAAAAACGACATGCTATACTATGACGTCGAAAATGTCCAAAAAACGATATGCTATACTATCACGTCGGAAATGTCCAAAAAACGACATGCTATACTATGACGTCGGAAATGTCCAAAAAAGACATGCTATACTATGACGTCGAAAATGTCCAAAAAACGATATGCTATACTATGACGTCGAAATTGTCCAAAAAACGATATGCTATACTATGACGTCGGAAATCTCCAAAAAAAGACATGCTATACTATAACGTCGAAAATGTCCAAAAAAGACATGCTATACTCTGACGTCGAAAATTTCGAAAATACGACATGCTATACTACGATGTCGGAAATGTCCAAAAAAAGACATGCTATAGTATGACGTCGAAAATGTCCAAAAAACGACATGCTATACTATGATGTCGGAAATGTCCAAAAAAAGACATGCTATACTATGATGTCGAAAATGTCCAAAAAAACATGCTATACTATGACGTCGAAAATGTCGAAAATACGACATGCTATACTATGATGTCGAAAATGTCTAAAAAACTACATGCTATACTATGATGTCGGAAATGTCCAAAAAAGACATGCTATACTATGATGTCGAAAATGTCCAAAAAACTACATGCTATACTATGATGTCGGAAATGTCCAAAAAAAGACATGCTATACTATGACGTCGGAAATGTCCAAAAAACGACATGCTATACTATGACGTCGAAAATTTGGAAAAAAACGACATGCTATACTATGACGTCGGAAATGTCCAAAAAACGACATGCTATACTATCACGTCGAAAATGTCCAAAAAAACGACATCCCATACTATGACGTCGGAAATGTCCAAAAAAAGACATGCTATACTATGACGTCGAAAATGTCCAAAAAACGACATGCTATACTATGATGTCGGAAATGTCCAAAAAAAGACATGCTATACTATGACTTTGGAAATGTCCAAAAAAAGACATGCTATACTATGACGTCGAAAATGTCCAAAAAACGACATGCTATACTATGACGTCGAAAATGTCCAAAAAAACGACATCCCATACTATAACGTCGGAAATGTCCACAAAACGACATGCTATACTATGACGTCGAAAATGTCGAAAAAACGACATGCTATACTATGACGTCGGAAATGTCCAAAAAACGACATGCTATACTATGACGTCGAAAATGTCCAAAAAACGATATGCTATACTATCACGTCGGAAATGTCCAAAAAACGACATGCTATACTATGACGTCGAAAATTTGGAAAAAAACGACATGCTATACTATGACGTCGGAAATGTCCAAAAAACGACATGCTATACTATCACGTCGAAAATGTCCTAAAAAACGACATCCCATACTATGACGTCGGAAATGTCCACAAACGACATGCTATACTATGACGTCGAAAATGTCCAAAAAAAGACATGCTATACTATGATGTCGAAAATGTCCAAAAAACGACATGCTATACTATGACTTTGGAAATGTCCAAAAAAAGACATGCTATACTATGACGTCGGAAATGTCCAAAAAACGACATGCTATAGTATGACGTCGAAAATGTCCAAAAAACGACATGCTATACTATGATGTCGGAAATGTCCAAAAAAAGACATGCTATACTATGATGTCGAAAATGTCCAAAAAAACATGCTATACTATGACGTCGAAAATGTCGAAAATACGACATGCTATACTATGATGTCGAAAATGTCTAAAAAACTACATGCTATACTATGATGTCGGAAATGTCCAAAAAAGACATGCTATACTATGATGTCGAAAATGTCCAAAAAACTACATGCTATACTATGATGTCGGAAATGTCCAAAAAAAGACATGCTATACTATGACGTCGGAAATGTCCAAAAAACGACATGCTATACTATGACGTCGAAAATTTGGAAAAAAACGACATGCTATACTATGACGTCGGAAATGTCCAAAAAACGACATGCTATACTATCACGTCGAAAATGTCCAAAAAAACGACATCCCATACTATGACGTCGGAAATGTCCAAAAAAAGACATGCTATACTATGACGTCGAAAATGTCCAAAAAACGACATGCTATACTATGATGTCGGAAATGTCCAAAAAAAGACATGCTATACTATGACTTTGGAAATGTCCAAAAAAAGACATGCTATACTATGACGTCGAAAATGTCCAAAAAACGACATGCTATACTATGACGTCGAAAATGTCCAAAAAAACGACATCCCATACTATAACGTCGGAAATGTCCACAAAACGACATGCTATACTATGACGTCGAAAATGTCGAAAAAACGACATGCTATACTATGACGTCGGAAATGTCCAAAAAACGACATGCTATACTATGACGTCGAAAATGTCCAAAAAACGATATGCTATACTATGACGTCAAAATTGTCCAAAAAACGATATGCTATACTATGACGTCGAAAATGTCCAAAAAAAGACATGCTATACTATAACGTCGAAAATGTCCAAAAAAAGACATGCTATACTCTGACGTCGAAAATTTCGAAAATACGACATGCTATACTACGATGTCGGAAATGTCCAAAAAAAGACATGCTATAGTATGACGTCGAAAATGTCCAAAAAACGACATGCTATACTATGATGTCGGAAATGTCCAAAAAAAGACATGCTATACTATGATGTCGAAAATGTCCAAAAAAAACATGCTATACTATGACGTCAAAAATGTCGAAAATACGACATGCTATACTATGATGTCGAAAATGTCTAAAAAACTACATGCTATACTATGATGTCGGAAATGTCCAAAAAAGACATGCTATACTATGATGTCGAAAATGTCCAAAAAAGACATGCTATACTATGATGTCGAAAATGTCCAAAAAACTACATGCTATACTATGATGTCGAAATGTCCAAAAAAAGACATGCTATACTATCACGTCGGAAATGTCCAAAAAACGACATGCTATACTATGACGTCGAAAATTTGGAAAAAAACGACATGCTATACTATGACGTCGGAAATGTCCAAAAAACGACATGCTATACTATCACGTCGAAAATGTCCTAAAAAACGACATCCCATACTATGACGTCGGAAATGTCCACAAACGACATGCTATACTATGACGTCGAAAATGTCCAAAAAAAGACATGCTATACTATGATGTCGAAAATGTCCAAAAAACGACATGCTATACTATGACTTTGGAAATGTCCAAAAAAAGACATGCTATACTATGACGTCGGAAATGTCCAAAAAACGACATGCTATACGATGATGTCGAAAATGTCCAAAAAAGTACATGCTATACTATGATGTCGGAAATGTCCAAAAAAAGACATGCTATACTATGACGTCGGAAATGTCCAAAAAACGACATGCTATACTATCACGTCGAAAATGTCCAAAAAAACGACATCCCATACTATAACGTCGGAAATGTCCACAAAACGACATGCTATACTATGACATCGGAAATGTCCAAAAAAAGACATGCTATACTATGACGTCGGAAATGTCCAAAAAACGACATGCTATACTATGACGTCGAAAATGTCGAAAAAACGACATACTATACTATGATGTCGAAAATGTCCAAAAAACTACATGCTATACCAGGGGTGGGCAACTCCAGGCCTCGAGGGCCGGTCTCCTGCAACTTTTAGATGCATCTCTACTTCAACACACCTGAGTCAAATAATGAGGTCATTAGCAGGACTCTGGAGAACTTGATTGCACTTAGGAGGTGATTCAGCTGTTGGATTCAAGTGTGTTGGACCAGGGAGACATCCAAGAGTTGCAGGACACCGGCCCTCAAGGACCAGGATTGCCCACCCCTGTGCTATACTATGATGTCGGAAATGTCCAAAAAAACGACATCCCATACTATGATGTCGGAAATGTCCACAAAACGACATGCTATACTATGACGTCGAAAAAGTCCAGAAAAACGACATCCCATACTATGACGTCGGAAATGTCCACAAAACGACATGCTATACTATGACGTCGGAAATGTCCAAAAAACGATATGCTATACTATGACGTCGAAAATGTCCAAAAAACGATATGCTATACTATGACGTCGAAAATGTCCAAAAAAAGACATGCTATACTATAACGTCGAAAATGTCCAAAAAAAGACATGCTATACTCTGACGTCGAAAATTTCGAAAATACGACATGCTATACTACGATGTCGGAAATGTCCAAAAAAAGACATGCTATAGTATGACGTCGAAAATGTCCAAAAAACGACATGCTATACTATGATGTCGGAAATGTCCAAAAAAAGACATGCTATACTATGACGTCGAAAATGTCCAAAAAAAGACATGCTATACTATGACGTCAAAAATGTCGAAAATACGACATGCTATACTATGACGTCGGAAATGTCCAAAAAAAGACATGCTATACTATGACATCGGAAATGTCCAAAAAAAGACATGCTATACTATGACGTCGGAAATGTCCAACAAAAGACATGCTATACTATGACATCGGAAATGTCCAAAAAAAGACATGCTATACTATGACGTCGAAAATGTCCAAAAAACGATATGCTATACTATGACGTCGAAAATGTCCAAAAAAGACATGCTATACTATAACGTCGAAAATGTCCAAAAAAAGACATGCTATACTCTGACGTCAAAAATTTCGAAAATACGACATGCTATACTACGATGTCGGAAATGTCCAAAAAAAGACATGCTATAGTATGACGTCGAAAATGTCCAAAAAACGACATGCTATACTATGATGTCGGAAATGTCGAAAAAAAGACATGCTATACTATGACGTCGAAAATGTCGAAAAAACGACATACTATACTATGATGTCGAAAATGTCCAAAAAACTACATGCTATACTATGATGTCGGAAATGTCCAAAAAAACGAAATCCCATACTATGATGTCGGAAATGTCCACAAAACGACATGCTATACTATGACGTCGAAAAAGTCCAAAAAAACGACATCCCATACTATGACGTCGGAAATGTCCACAAAACGACATGCTATACTATGACGTCGGAAATGTCCAAAAAACGATATCCTATACTATGACGTCGAAAATGTCCAAAAAAAGACATGCTATACTATGACTTAGGAAATGTCCAAAAAATGACATGCTATACTCTGACGTCGAAAATTTCGAAAATACAACATGCTATACTACGATGTCGGAAATGTCCAAAAAAAGACATGCTATAGTATGACGTCGAAAATGTCCAAAAAACGACATGCTATACTATGATGTCGGAAATGTCCAAAAAAAGACATGCTATACTATGACGTCGAAAATGTCCAAAAAAAGACATCCTATACTATGACGTCAAAAATGTCGAAAATACGACATGCTATACTATGACGTCGGAAATGTCCAAAAAAAGACATGCTATACTATGACATCGGAAATGTCCAAAAAAAGACATGCTATACTATGACGTCGGAAATGTCCAAAAAACGACATGCTATACTATGACGTCGAAAATGTCGAATAAACCACATACTATACTATGATGTCGAAAATGTCCAAAAAACTACATGCTATACTATGATGTCGGAAATGTCCAAAAAAACGAAATCCCATACTATGATGTCGGAAATGTCCACAAAACGACATGCTATACTTTGACGTCGAAAAAGTCCAAAAAAACGACATCCCATACTATGACGTCGGAAATGTCCACAAAACGACATGCTATACTATGACGTCGGAAATGTCCAAAAAACGATATCCTATACTATGACGTCGAAAATGTCCAAAAAAAGACATGCTATACTATGACTTTGGAAATGTCCAAAAAAAGACATGCTACACTATGATGTCGAAAATGTCGTAAAAACGACATGCTCATACTATGATGTCGGAAATGTCCAAAAAAAGACATGCTATACTATGACGTCGAAAATGTCCAAAAAGACATGCTATACTATGACGTCGAAAATTTGGAAAAAAACCACATGCTACTATGACGTCGAAAATGTCCAAAAAAACGACATCCCATACTATAACGTCGGAAATGTCCACAAAACGACATGCTATACTATGACGTCGAAAATGTCGAAAAAACGACATGCTATACTATGACGTCGGAAATGTCCAAAAAACGACATGCTATACTATGACGTCGAAAATGTCCAAAAAACGATATGCTATACTATGACGTCGAAAATGTCCAAAAAACGATATGCTATACTATGACGTCGAAAATGTCCAAAAAAAGACATGCTATACTATAACGTCGAAAATGTCCAAAAAAAGACATGCTATACTCTGACGTCGAAAATTTCGAAAATACGACATGCTATACTACGATGTCGGAAATGTCCAAAAAAAGACATGCTATAGTATGACGTCGAAAATGTCCAAAAAACGACATGCTATACTATGATGTCGGAAATGTCCAAAAAAAGACATGCTATACTATGATGTCGAAAATGTCCAAAAAAAACATGCTATACTATGACGTCAAAAATGTCGAAAATACGACATGCTATACTATGATGTCGAAAATGTCTAAAAAACTACATGCTATACTATGATGTCGGAAATGTCCAAAAAAGACATGCTATACTATGATGTCGAAAATGTCCAAAAAACTACATGCTATACTATGATGTCGGAAATGTCCAAAAAAAGACATGCTATACTATGACGTCGGAAATGTCCAAAAAACGACATGCTATACTATCACGTCGAAAATGTCCAAAAAAACGACATCCCATACTATGACGTCGGAAATGTGCACAAAACGACATGCTATACTATGACGTCGAAAATGTCCAAAAAAAACGACATCCCATACTATGACGTCGGAAATGTCCAAAAAAAAGACATGCTATACTATGATGTCGAAAATGTCCAAAAAACGACATGCTATACTATGACTTTGGAAATGTCCAAAAAAAGACATGCTATACTATGACGTCGAAAATGTCCAAAAAAAACATGCTATACTATGACGTCAAAAATGTCGAAAATACGACATGCTATACTATGATGTCGAAAATGTCTAAAAAACTACATGCTATACTATGATGTCGGAAATGTCCAAAAAAGACATGCTATACTATGACGTCGAAAATGTCCAAAAAGACATGCTATACTATGACGTCGAAAATTTGGAAAAAAAACCAAATGCTACTATGACGTCGAAAATGTCCAAAAAAACGACATCCCATACTATAACGTCGGAAATGTCCACAAAACGACATGCTATACTATGACGTCGAAAATGTCGAAAAAACGACATGCTATACTATGACGTCGGAAATGTCCAAAAAAGACATGCTATACTATGACGTCGAAAATGTCCAAAAAACGATATGCTATGCTATGACGTCGAAATTGTCCAAAAAACGATATGCTATACTATGACGTCGGAAATCTCCAAAAAAAGACATGCTATACTATAACGTCGAAAATGTCCAAAAAAAGACATGCTATACTCTGACGTCGAAAATTTCGAAAATACGACATGCTATACTACGATGTCGGAAATGTCCAAAAAAAGACATGCTATAGTATGACGTCGAAAATGTCCAAAAAACGACATGCTATACTATGATGTCGGAAATGTCCAAAAAAAGACATGCTATACTATGATGTCGAAAATGTCCAAAAAAAACATGCTATACTATGACGTCGAAAATGTCGAAAATACGACATGCTATACTATGATGTCGAAAATGTCTAAAAAACTACATGCTATACTATGATGTCGGAAATGTCCAAAAAAGACATGCTATACTATGATGTCGAAAATGTCCAAAAAACTACATGCTATACTATGATGTCGGAAATGTCCAAAAAAAGACATGCTATACTATGACGTCGGAAATGTCCAAAAAACGACATGCTATACTATGACGTCGAAAATTTGGAAAAAAACGACATGCTATACTATGACGTCGGAAATGTCCAAAAAACGACATGCTATACTATCACGTCGAAAATGTCCAAAAAAACGACATCCCATACTATGACGTCGGAAATGTCCACAAAACGACATGCTATACTATAACGTCGAAAATGTCCAAAAAAAGACATGCTATACTCTGACGTCGAAAATTTCGAAAATACGACATGCTATACTACGATGTCGGAAATGTCCAAAAAAACGACATCCCATACTATGATGTCGGAAATGTCCACAAAACGACATGCTATACTATGACGTCGAAAAAGTCCAAAAAAACGACATCCCATACTATGACGTCGGAAATGTCCACAAAACGACATGCTATACTATGACGTCGGAAATGTCCAAAAAACGATATGCTATACTATGACGTCGAAAATGTCCAAAAAACGATATGCTATACTATGACGTCGAAAATGTCCAAAAAACGACATGCTATACTATGACTTTGGAAATGTCCAACAAAAGACATGCTATACTATGACGTCGAAAATGTCCAAAAAAAGACATACTATACTATGACTTTGGAAATGTCCAAAAAAAGACATGCTATACTATGACGTCGAAAATGTCCAAAAAACGACATGCTATACTATGATGTCGGAAATGTCCAAAAAAAGACATGCTATACTATGATGTCGAAAATGTCCAAGAAACGACATGCTATACTATGACTTTGGAAATGTCCAAAAAAAGACATGCTATACTATGACGTCGGAAATGTCCAAAAAACGACATGCTATACTATGATGTCGAAAATGTCCAAAAAAAGACATGCTATACTATAACGTCGAAAATGTCCAAAAAAAGACATGCTATACTCTGACGTCGAAAATTTCGAAAATACGACATGCTATACTACGATGTCGGAAATGTCCAAAAAAAGACATGCTATAGTATGACGTCGAAAATGTCCAAAAAACGACATGCTATACTATGATGTCGGAAATGTCCAAAAAAAGACATGCTATACTATGATGTCGAAAATGTCCAAAAAAAACATGCTATACTATGACGTCGAAAATGTCGAAAATACGACATGCTATACTATGATGTCGAAAATGTCTAAAAAACTACATGCTATACTATGATGTCGGAAATGTCCAAAAAAGACATGCTATACTATGATGTCGAAAATGTCCAAAAAACAACATGCTATACTATGATGTCGGAAATGTCCAAAAAAAGACATGCTATACTATGACGTCGGAAATGTCCAAAAAACGACATGCTATACTATCACGTCGAAAATGTCCAAAAAAACGACATCCCATACTATGACGTCGGAAATGTCCACAAAACGACATGCTATACTATAACGTCGAAAATGTCCAAAAAAAGACATGCTATACTCTGACGTCGAAAATTTCGAAAATACGACATGCTATACTACGATGTCGGAAATGTCCAAAAAAACGACATCCCATACTATGATGTCGGAAATGTCCACAAAACGACATGCTATACTATGACGTCGAAAAAGTCCAAAAAAACGACATCCCATACTATGACGTCGGAAATGTCCACAAAACGACATGCTATACTATGACGTCGGAAATGTCCAAAAAACGATATGCTATACTATGACGTCGAAAATGTCCAAAAAACGATATGCTATACTATGACGTCGAAAATGTCCAAAAAACGACATGCTATACTATGACTTTGGAAATGTCCAACAAAAGACATGCTATACTATGACGTCGAAAATGTCCAAAAAAAGACATACTATACTATGACTTTGGAAATGTCCAAAAAAAGACATGCTATACTATGACGTCGAAAATGTCCAAAAAACGACATGCTATACTATGATGTCGGAAATGTCCAAAAAAAGACATGCTATACTATGATGTCGAAAATGTCCAAGAAACGACATGCTATACTATGACTTTGGAAATGTCCAACAAAAGACATGCTATACTATGACGTCGAAAATGTCCAAAAAACGACATGCTATACTATGATGTCGAAAATGTCCAAAAAACTACATGCTATACTATGATGTCGGAAATGTCCAAAAAACGACATGCTATACTATCACGTCGAAAATGTCCAAAAAAACGACATCCCATACTATAAACGTCGGAAATGTCCACAAAACGACATGCTATATATTGACGTCGAAAATGTCGAAAAAACGACATGCTATACTATGACGTCGGAAATGTCCAAAAAACGATATCCTATACTATGACGTCGAAAATGTCCAAAAAAAGACATGCTATACTATGACTTTGGAAATGTCCAAAAAAAGACATGCTATACTATGACGTCGAAAATGTCCAAAAAACGATATGCTACACTATGATGTCGAAAATGTCGTAAAAACGACATGCTCATACTATGATGTCGGAAATGTCCAAAAAAAGACATGCTATACTATGACGTCGAAAATGTCCAAAAAGACATGCTATACTATGACGTCGAAAATTTGGAAAAAAACCACATGCTACTATGACGTCGAAAATGTCCAAAAAAACGACATCCCATACTATAACGTCGGAAATGTCCACAAAACGACATGCTATACTATGACGTCGAAAATGTCGAAAAAACGACATGCTATACTATGACGTCGGAAATGTCCAAAAAACGACATGCTATACTATGACGTCGAAAATGTCCAAAAAACGATATGCTATACTATGACGTCGAAAATGTCCAAAAAACGATATGCTATACTATGACGTCGAAAATGTCCAAAAAAAGACATGCTATACTATAACGTCGAAAATGTCCAAAAAAAGACATGCTATACTCTGACGTCGAAAATTTCGAAAATACGACATGCTATACTATGACGTCGAAAATGTCGAAAAAACGACATGCTATACTATGACGTCGGAAATGTCCAAAAAAAGACATACTATACTATGACTTTGGAAATGTCCAAAAAAAGACATGCTATACTATGACGTCGAAAATGTCCAAAAAAACGACATGCTATACTATGATGTCGGAAATGTCCAAAAAAAGACATGCTATACTATGATGTCGAAAATGTCCAAGAAACGACATGCTATACTATGACTTTGGAAATGTCCAACAAAAGACATGCTATACTATGACGTCGAAAATGTCCAAAAAAAGACATACTATACTATGACTTTGGAAATGTCCAAAAAAAGACATGCTATACTATGACGTCGAAAATGTCCAAAAAACGACATGCTATACTATGATGTCGGAAATGTCCAAAAAAAGACATGCTATACTATGATGTCGAAAATGTCCAAGAAACGACATGCTATACTATGACTTTGGAAATGTCCAAAAAAAGACATGCTATACTATGACGTCGGAAATGTCCAAAAAACGACATGCTATACTATGATGTCGAAAATGTCCAAAAAACTACATGCTATACTATGATGTCGGAAATGTCCAAAAAACGACATGCTATACTATCACGTCGAAAATGTCCAAAAAAACGACATCCCATACTATAACGTCGGAAATGTCCACAAAACGACATGCTATATATTGACGTCGAAAATGTCGAAAAAACGACATGCTATACTATGACGTCGGAAATGTCCAAAAAACGATATCCTATACTATGACGTCGAAAATGTCCAAAAAAAGACATGCTATACTATGACTTTGGAAATGTCCAAAAAAAGACATGCTATACTATGACGTCGAAAATGTCCAAAAAACGATATGCTACACTATGATGTCGAAAATGTCGTAAAAACGACATGCTCATACTATGATGTCGGAAATGTCCAAAAAAAGACATGCTATACTATGACGTCGAAAATGTCCAAAAAGACATGCTATACTATGACGTCGAAAATTTGGAAAAAAACCACATGCTACTATGACGTCGAAAATGTCCAAAAAAACGACATCCCATACTATAACGTCGGAAATGTCCACAAAACGACATGCTATACTATGACGTCGAAAATGTCGAAAAAACGACATGCTATACTATGACGTCGGAAATGTCCAAAAAACGACATGCTATACTATGACGTCGAAAATGTCCAAAAAACGATATGCTATACTATGACGTCGAAAATGTCCAAAAAACGATATGCTATACTATGACGTCGAAAATGTCCAAAAAAAGACATGCTATACTATAACGTCGAAAATGTCCAAAAAAAGACATGCTATACTCTGACGTCGAAAATTTCGAAAATACGACATGCTATAACTACGATGTCGGAAATGTCCAAAAAAAGACATGCTATAGTATGACGTCGAAAATGTCCAAAAAACGACATGCTATACTATGATGTCGGAAATGTCCAAAAAAAGACATGCTATACTATGATGTCGAAAATGTCCAAAAAAAACATGCTATACTATGACGTCAAAAATGTCGAAAATACGACATGCTATACTATGATGTCGAAAATGTCTAAAAAACTACATGCTATACTATGATGTCGGAAATGTCCAAAAAAGACATGCTATACTATGATGTCGAAAATGTCCAAAAAACTACATGCTATACTATGATGTCGGAAATGTCCAAAAAAAGACATGCTATACTATGACGTCGGAAATGTCCAAAGAACGACATGCTATACTATCACGTCGAAAATGTCCAAAAAAACGACATCCCATACTATGACGTCGGAAATGTCCAAAAAAGACATGCTATACTATGATGTCGAAAATGTCCAAAAAACTACATGCTATACTATGATGTCGGAAATGTCCAAAAAAAGACATGCTATACGATGACGTCGGAAATGTCCAAAAAACGACATGCTATACTATCACGTCGAAAATGTCCAAAAAAACGACATCCCATACTATGACGTCGGAAATGTCCACAAAACGACATGCTATACTATGACGTCGAAAATGTCCAAAAAAACGACATCCCATACTATGACGTCGGAAAATGTCCAAAAAAGACATGCTATACTATGATGTCGAAAATGTCCAAAAAACGACATGCTATACTATGACTTTGGAAATGTCCAAAAAAAGACATGCTATACTATGACGTCGAAAATGTCCAAAAAAAACATGCTATACTATGACGTCAAAAATGTCGAAAATACGACATGCTATACTATGATGTCGAAATGTCTAAAAACTACATGCTATACTATGATGTCGGAAATGTCCAAAAAACGACATGCTATACTATGACGTCGAAAATGTCCAAAAAACGATATGCTATACTATGACGTCGAAAATGTCCAAAAAACGATATGCTATACTATGACGTCGAAAATGTCCAAAAAAAGACATGCTATACTATGACTTTGGAAATGTCCAACAAAAGACATGCTTATACTATGACGTCGAAAATGTCCAAAAAAAGACATACTATACTATGACTTTGGAAATGTCCAAAAAAAGACATGCTATACTATGACGTCGAAAATGTCCAAAAAACGACATGCTATACTATGATGTCGGAAATGTCCAAAAAAAGACATGCTATACTATGACGTCGGAAATGTCCAAAAAAACGAAATCCCATACTATGATATCGGAAATGTCCAAAAAACGACATGCTATACTATGACGTCGAAAATGTCCAAAAAAAGACATGCTATACTATGACTTTGGAAATGTCCAAAAAAAGACATGCTATACTATGACGTCGAAAATGTCCAAAAAACGATATGCTACACTATGATGTCGAAAATGTCGTAAAAACGACATGCTCATACTATGATGTCGGAAATGTCCAAAAAAAGACATGCTATACTATGACGTCGAAAATGTCCAAAAAGACATGCTATACTATGACGTCGAAAATTTGGAAAAAAACCACATGCTACTATGACGTCGAAAATGTCCAAAAAAACGACATCCCATACTATAACGTCGGAAATGTCCACAAACGACATGCTATACTATGACGTCGAAAATGTCGAAAAAAAACGACATGCTATACTATGACGTCGGAAATGTCCAAAAAAACGGACATGCTATACTATGACGTCGAACATGTCCAAAAAACGATATGCTATACTATGACGTCGAAAATGTCCAAAAAACGATATGCTATACTATGACGTCGAAAATGTCCAAAAAAAGACATGCTATACTATAACGTCGAAAATGTCCAAAAAAAGACATGCTATACTCTGACGTCGAAAATTCGAAAATACGACATGCTATACTACGATGTCGGAAATGTCCAAAAAAAGACATGCTATAGTATGACGTCGAAAATGTCCAAAAAACGACATGCTATACTATGATGTCGGAAATGTCAAAAAAAGACATGCTATACTATGATGTCGAAATGTCCAAAAAAAACATGCTATACTATGACGTCAAAAATGTCGAAAATACGACATGCTATACTATGATGTCGAAAATGTCTAAAAAAACATGCTATACTATGATGTCGGAAATGTCCAAAAAAGACATGCTAACTATGATGTCGAAAATGTCCAAAAAACTACATGCTATACTATGATGTCGGAAATGTCCAAAAAAAGACATGCTATACTATGACGTCGGAAATGTCCAAAAAACGACATGCTATTATGATGTCGAAAATGTCCAAAAACGACATGCTATACTATGACTTTGGAAATGTCCAAAAAAAGACATGCTATACTATGACGTCGAAAATGTCCAAAAAAAACATGCTATACTCTGAGTCAAAATGTCGAAAATAACGACATGCTATACTATGATGTCGAAAATGTCTAAAAAAATACATGCTATA